>NW_026863982.1:0-64287 GCF_026571515.1 Ruditapes philippinarum
AAAATTTTTGGGAAAATGTTTTGTTAGTGATCTAAGACGACATTATATTAGCGACACTATACAACCTCTTGAAACATTTCACTTCCGTTTAAACTTGAATTTGGGCTTTATTATATTATATAACCATTAACAAAAAGCCTTTTATGAAGGATTTGTAAACTAAATCCTTTGAGTTAATACAAATTCATCCTAAATTTTATAAAGTAATCGCATTGGAAAATGATCATATTCAAAATAATTTATTTAACAAAACACAAAGAGTCTTTTAAAGAACCCCCATCTTTGACGGCCTAATCTAAACAAATAGTGCCGGATGGTGCCAAGCAGGTCTAGTTGTCCACTTGCATAAAACTCATTTGCATTCAGTGTAATTGAATTATATTAATTTCATGTCTCCATCGCAAGTTTTATTTATAATACAATACACAGAAGAAAACCTACACCAAAAGTTTTAACGTATAGAAAGTATTATGGCGTCAAGCATTACATTTAATATGACAATTCAGGCTCATAAGTTGCCAAACATATTGAATCATTTCCTTACTGGATAATCAGTTATTATTGGATTCTTCTTTACAAGCTTTCTATTTGTCAACAATGAATTTTATTTTGCCCTCTTTTTGCATTGCAAATCTATTGAAATATCGTATGAACATGCGTATAGTATATTGATTAACTAACATTTATACTGCATACTAATAGTATAATAAGTAAAAGAACATTATCATTATACAATATCTATATTCATATATGCGACTTTCTAGTACCGATTGTTTAATTATTAAGCATATACTGATGAAAGACATTGCGAAGTTAATTTTGACGGAGGACTTGAATAGGCTTGCTGTATAAATACAGACTCATTAACAGTTAAATGAACTTGAACTTCTTCCATTAAATTGTCAATTAGAACAACTCCATTTTTTTATAAAGTATTTTTCTTAATTGTCATTTACGTCCATTATGGTAATGTTGTGTTCTATATGAAATACTGAGTGAAAAGGTCAATGGCTCAGTTCACTAAGACCTAAATATCTATAACTAACTTCGGCATCATAATATTCAGTAATATGATCAAATGAGTTAATCCTATTTCAAAGGTTTTATTATTAATACTGGTAAAATTATTGCTAATCTGTAAACCCCGGTCAGAGCAAATTATCCATTGAATATTGTACCGAGGATTTTAGTAAATCCAATTTAATGAAGATCAGGCTTTTAAAGTTTTATATATCAACATTTAGGTGATGTTTAACGACATGGATCGTTTTATCATATAATTCATTCATGAACGAAAAATGTCAGGAAAAACGGCAGTTATATTTTGTACACATTATGTTTGCATTTGCAGCTGCTTAGTTTAAGGCAAACCAGCTAATTATGTTTCTTAGTATTTCGGCCGATACAAAATTATGTAACAGTTGAATAAAATTACAAGTAAGTTGTCCCTTTTAACCATAAGGGTTATTATTCGTGATATGATTCTGGCGTGCATCCAGCATTGTTAACATAGCGGGTATAATCATTTTGACAAGGGTTTTGACCCTCTTTACTTCTACCATATCCGACTATTTTTGAATGATATGATGAAAAAAGCTTCTGGTAACGTTATTGTGATATGTCATTTTATTATTTTATCTTTCAAGGTAATCCAAATATACAAAAAGTAGAACTTTTGTGTAAAACATTTAATTTCTGACCTGTCAGTCGAAAAAAGTTCATAAATTTCTTTTGGTTAAACTTGATTAAAATACCAAGTGTGTGTGCTTTGTTAATTCTCAAATTATGCAATACAAAGTTAAATGTTATAGTTATAATTGTGATTGCATTTTGAAACGGTCTAATGTGTTCACAATACACCAATAACAATTCATCACAGCATGTTGATATTCATTTTATTAAATGGAAAAAACGTTAAGCAAAAGTTCAGAAAAGTTTAACAAATTTAAGAATGTCAAAATCAACGTTCTCATTTGACTTCATTTACTCGTTTAAGGAATATGTCGTGATACATTTGTATATTGTTAAAATTAAATAGGAGATGATCAGCATAACACACTTTAAAAATACTTCTGTTGATTCCAACAAGGTAGTACATTTTTGTGTTCTATAACCTGTGATAGCTATACAGCAGTGAATTTTTAATCAATGTCTTAAAATAATAATACTAATGATAATAAAACAAAGATTACATTTTTATTTAATCAGATAGTATTTAAGGTCATTTCAAATTCGGCTGCAAATCAGACAAGATTTTTATGACTTTGAAAAAGTCGCATGATTTACTGCGGAATGATACCTTTGCTTTTGCGAGTTTTACATATTATTTCAAAGTTAATTAAAACATTCTCAAGCATATGCCATACAATTTCGTACCCATTTTCCTTATTCAATTTATAGCAAAAACTTTGGTTATTTACATGTGTTGTCCTTTTGACGAATGTTTTCTTGTTTCTATAATAAAAAAATGGCCTGCTCATCTGGTTGGTTTCCTGTAATGAGGTAGCTTTTTCAGACGTCATAATATTGAACCAGTCTAAAAATCACAGAATATGACGGATCGAATTCAGCTTTAAACACGTTGTGCATCTATTTAGAGGGGTATTGATTTGCAATGGAGAAACCTACATCAGCGTAGGGACTATGGTTATAGTATATTCCATATCATTGTAATTTCAATTGCTTTCCTTACTTTTTTCCTCGCTATTACCCGCACAGACGTATATTCGAATTGGCATTCGCGTTAAAAAGGATACACAGCGAATACAGAAACATAACAACGGAACCATTGCATTGTATACCAGGGCTACGTTACTGAATTTAGATTTTACCCAATCACCGCAAAACAAAGCAAATATTATCAGTTATTACAGAAATAATAACACCATAATTTGTCGATAAATTTAGGAGGCTTGTATATTTATGGTAATTTACTTACTGTATTAGAATGAAAGCCAAAACACTACATATACTATCACATTTTGTTACTTCGATATCAATTCACTTCAAGTTCATCACAACTTTCTTCAGGCAACATTTGACCAGTTTTTAGACGATACAAATTGTTTCGTGTAAGACAGCTGCCTGGGAGGAATGCAGTGGGACTTGCTAAAATCGTGAAAAGGACCTTAGAATAGATTAATCAAACTATTGCATACGAATCTGAACACAGCTTGATAAGACCCAAACTTCAAATTTCTACCCTTATCCAGATAATGGCTTACTTGAAAATATATCAAATGTTATATTTTTGTATCTTTACCTCATTCCCGTTACAAATTCAATTCAATAAATAATTGTTTGCTGTGCAAAATTAATGATTAATAAAGAAATTTCCTATAAATGTCCTATTATTTCGTCCTTAACTACAATCGCGGAGTATCGTTACAATTAAATATTATAATCATAAATCTTCTGTGAATTTGTTTTGTCGTTCTTGAATTATGGTAATTAGAGGTATTTAAGTTGTTTAACAGAGGAATGAAGTAAACGCTGGGTTATTGCTACATAAGTAACAACATTAAACAGTCATCAAATAACCATATCCGACGAAGGTTATTTAGATAATTGGATTGATAGTTAAATTGTTTGGTAACATAAGAAAAAATTCTAAATTAAGGCATCATTAAATATAAGACGTGTATATGCTGTTTACAAACACATCGCATGAAATAAAATGAAAATGATATGGTCACGGAATTCAATTTTAAACCAACTTGCAATGATGTTTATGATGCTTATGGAGACACTGAATTTTGAAAAGGAAATGGCGGCTTAAGTTTACGACAGAAATATGTCTGCCTTTTCAAATTTAAAGGCAAAGCATAAGTCATGAAGTGTTATAATTGTATTTTACACGAGTAAATAAGTGCCTCTGTGAAATATATTTTGAGGAAATTTCAATCCCTTTAATGAAGAAAATAAGTATATTTTAAAAACGTTTTTGAGCATTTTGCTCATACTTGCCTTGAAAAACAAAATAAAAAATGATGAACTAAACTAGATAAATTGATGAACTGAGTTAATTTGCCGTCGATATTGTTTAAGTCATATTCATTTGCATGAAGTTTTGTGCTATACATTATGCGTTTATATATCACTTTTTGCCTTTTTAGTTTTACGTATCTTTTAAAGTACACTTATCAGAGCATTGATGATATAAATATTGATAATGTTACAAAAAGAAATTGATATCGAACGAAACTCATAAAATGGTAATATCAAGTATGCGATATGCCACTGCTTTTTATAGCTTTTTTGCAGTTAATGACATTAGTTGAATAATTGTGAAATGTGTAGAACATCATAGCTACTAATTACTTCATCTTTAACTAATTGTTCGAAATTATTCAATATTTAATTTAAGAAGTTGTTTGATATTGCAAAATTATACTGATGTTTACGTGATAAGCAAATTAACGCCATATCTATACTACATTAACCCTTGTGAAAAAAATGACTTATTTGTGCTTTCCCACGAGGAAGGAAATGATGTTCATTGTAAAAAGATGAAAGTAAATTAAAAATCTTGAACTTAGCCTAAAAATATATTTATTCAAGCCTCATCAAAGCCATTTTTACAAAATGGTGACACATTAGTTTAATGGAACGACTTTGAACTATAAAATAATTGATAAGAAAGCACTTATAGTGTGCTGGTACTTGTTTATGACATTCTTGCAGGTTTTGACAAGAATTTACACAAGATATTATGACAGTTATAACATACTAAAGATAGATATATTTTTATTATGCATTTCAAAGGAAAATAAACGTTTTATCACGCATATCTGCTTTAATGTAAAAGTATGTTTATGTGTGATTCTCATCCGAGTGGAGCTGTATTGACTATTTTTCCGTATAAAGGATAACAGTTTCTATTGACTTTCTTTCCTAAAAAAGGATAACTATCATTATAGATATTTACCCAATATTGATGATATAAAATGATTTGGAAAAAACAAACATTTTTTGTTGTTTTATTTGTTTGCTTCTTGTAATATTTCATGGCATATCTTTTAAAATATACTCAAGGAATAAATCAAAATTCTATATTGTCCGCGTGCATTGAAAGGCAAAATATTGTATGCATTGTATCATTATTGTGAGAAAACAGAAATGTAATAAAAATATATGTAATTGATGTTTGCTAATTACTTCTCTATGATAAGTTATGTTTTTCACACTTAAGTTTGCATGAAACCTTATCTTAACCAGGCTACTGTAAGCATCGTTTTATGTGATATGAAATAACTTGTTGTTTGCTTAATGAGTATAAAGAGCAATGTAAAGAAATATTTG
Organism: Ruditapes philippinarum; assembly: GCF_026571515.1. NCBI lineage: Eukaryota > Metazoa > Mollusca > Bivalvia > Venerida > Veneridae > Ruditapes > Ruditapes philippinarum. Next base: position 5,302 of record NW_026863982.1, read on the forward strand.
TAGATAAATTATAACCCTGTTTTATCGGACAAAGTGGAGAAAAAATTGTTTCAAGTTTAAGCGAAATCTTAAAACAAAAACACTGAGTAAAGCAAGCTGTGTAGATTAATATGACTTTTCAGAACGAATGATATTCTTTTTTTTGTGCTGGCCAACGCCATATAATGTTGTATCGATTTAAAAGATGTTCTATGCTAAGATTTTATATTTTCGTATATTCAGATAAGTCAATGTTTTTAGATTTTCATAGATTTCAATAAATTTCTGTGATAATGTTATACTTCCTCAAAGAGGAATGCAGTATAATTTTGCAAAACACAAACATAACAAACACATAATATTGACTGTTTGACATATAACTATATATTAAAGAAAGCTGTACCGTAATTATTGAAATAAATAATTACATCCCCTTGTCTAAATTCTCCATTTTGAGACTTCCACAACTGTAAAATAATCTTATGCAAACAATTCTTGCGTTTCATTTAAAGCAACTTTGTTTGTTTTGTGGAGACAAGATCAGTTTAATTATAAATTAACACATACCTCGATTGCCGTTGTCGCTTGTTCATAGTCAGGTTTACTTTACGTAATATAAATGCAATGTAATAGATGAATTAAATGAACTTACACCTATTGCTCACAATAACCTATTTTTTGAAAAGTCGCAAAAATATTACTTATATGATATAACGTGTTTCTATTCTTCAACTTTATCATTACATGACGAACAAGTTCCACTTGCTGCGATCTGCCGAGGCGTCAACACTGGAATACTGGAGCTGTGAGCTAACATATGAATAACATTTTTTGTTATAAATGAAATGTTTAATTTTTTCTAGTTGAAAACAAGTTTGGTGTAGCGTCGAGTTTTGTAATGAGACAATTTTGCAAACTCGTTTGTTTGGGATCTGTAAGTCACAATTTAATGTTGGGCAGTCTTGATATTCTTTTTCATTCACTTTTTGTGTTCTAAAATATTCTTGAAGTACTTGCAAGTAAACATTTCTATTTTTTGAATCAGCTGAATGTTTAAATTGAAACACTACTTTTTATTTAATACTCTCACGATTCAGTCAAATGGCTAATTATTTTTTTTTGTTTCTACGTATCTATATAATTCTATATAATTTAAACCTGTACTCAGTACGTTTAAAACATAACTTACATAGATGCAGGTATGCATGTTGAATGTGAAGTTTTAGTTTGTATCGTACATAATTCATATAATTAGCTTCTGTCTTCCATTATCCATTGCGCTTGCTAATTTTGAATTTGAATCCATGCTTTTGATTTTTATTGCTGCAAATGAGTTTATACGTGATTCAGTACGATGGGTGCTCGCCGTGCATTCTATCATTACATTGAACTCTATTAAGAATGCAATATTGGCTCTTGATTTAATTGTATGGTTTTACCAATGAAAACGCCCGCATCTCATTCTTTTATATTCTAATAAAAAGAAAGACAAAGTGACGGATTTGTTTATATTTCAACTGGATTTGATTGAATTAAATATACGTGTTATCAAATACATCTTCTATCTAAAGAAGAGTAGAAAATCAACACGGTTGAAAGGGCTGCTACTTTAGCCACACGAAATACCACATAATTGAGTTACATAAAACTTACTCTGAAGTTCAAAGCAAACATATCGCAAATTGACATTTATGCTAACAATGTGCGAAAATAACTTTAATTGGCCAGAAAGCAATATAATTATACTATACTAATTATAAGATTCGTTATGTCCACATTTGGATAGCCGTGACACATAAAGAGCAGCATGTATTTCTTTCCGATACCGCCTGAAAAATATATTGATTTTTAATCAAGGCAGAACTAATGATAACAGATTATAACAAGATTCAAAGATTCAAATAACTTTATTTGTTTTCAAAGGCCTCAGGCCCAAAATACATAGCATACATACAACAATATAGTAATATGGTTGCGTCACCTTAACAATGTTTATTAATGCGTAAAAAGACTAGTTGTTTATGTTATCCATTAAAACATATACATAAAACATAAGCTTCCTTAATGTGATTATATCACGTGTACCTATTAATACATAAAAATCATGTAGTTCTTTTCCGCCAAAATACCAATTGAATAAATACTTATCACGGATTTGTTTGTATTTTTTACATATAAAGAGAGCATGGAATTCACAATCTATACTATCATTACAAGTTGTACACAGACGTTCTTCCCTTGGGATATTATTATGTCTGCCTATTTCTATACCTAATTTATGGTTGGAGCAACGAAAATTACAAAACGCCTTTTTATGTTTAAATGGTATTTCTATTAATAAGTATCGTTCAACATTTAAAAGTGATTTAAATTTATTATAGTGAAAACATCTACTAGAATTCGTTATATTTTCATACCATTGTTGAGTACAACAATCAATAAGTCTTTGTTTGAAAAGTTTAAGGAACATATTCGTGTCACCAATTTCTTGAGATATCCAGACAAAACCAAAACCATATCTAAACAGTACATGTTTAACTTTGGTAACCCAACATATTCGACCTACATCGTCTAGTGACTTCAACATAAAATAACACTGTTTAGGATATCTAGATGAAGGCATGGTCAGAAGTTTACAAAAATATCGTATGCAGTTTGTCATGTACGAAATACTTAAGGGCAATCTACCACATTCCCCTAAAACCATAGCTGTATTTGTAGTTTTTTTAACAGATAAATGTTTTCGACAAAAATCATTATGCACATATTCAATAGTTTGGCTATATTCAAAACCCCATATTTGTGATCCATAGCATAAAATTGGTTTAATCATATGATCAAAAATTTTAAACAATTCATTACTTGGAAAATGACCGAAAGGTTTCTGATAATATTTTAACGATAATATTGCCTTTTGGGCTTGAGATGCCATTTTTTCCTTAGCGTGAGTCCATGATAATTGAGGAGTGAAAATGAGTCCCATATATTTATACATAGATGTTATATTTAAGCTTTTACCTCGGAAATACCATTTCTCATAATTACGTAAAGGACCACCATTACGGAAAACAATTACTTCTGTTTTATCAAGATTAATTTCCATTCCAGTATTATAACAAAAAGTGTCAATAACATTTAATTGTTGTTGTAATTTAGATACAGTCTCTGCACAGTTCGCTACATCATCGGCAAACATAAGACATAATATATCCGGTATATCATTAGTAATAAATATTCCTGTGCCACAGTTTTGTCTAAGTAAGATAGACAACTCATTGATAAAAAGAATAAAAATAGTCGAACTAGATTTATCTCCCTGTCTTGTTCCTATGTTACACGGGAAAAAATCAGTTAAACCATTTTGTGTTTTCACACAAGACTTTAAATCGGAATACATACATTTTAAAACCCGTAAAAAATTACCATGAATGCCTATTTTCTGTAGTGAATCAAATAATTTTGAATGGTCAATTTTATCAAAAGCTTTTCGGAAATCGACATATAAACAATAAAAACGACCACCTTTTTTAGACAAGTATTTTTGTATCATGGCTTGTAAACAGAAAATATTATCAATAGCTGAGTAATTACACCTGAAACCTGCCTGACATTCGTCTATTTTATTATTTTCTTCAGCCCAATTATATAACCTTTTATTAACAACGCCAGAAAATATTTTATACATTGTATTTGTGATAGAAATGCCCCGATAATTGTTCGGTAAGGAAGGCGATCCAGACTTGTAAACTGGACATATAATACTTTGACCCCAAGTATTTGGAAAATTTCCTGTTGTTAGAATTGTGTTAAATAGCAGTAACAAATGTTCCCCGATGTCCTGACGTGAATATTTAAAAAATTCAGATGGAATCCCGTCGAATCCAGAACTTTTATTATTTACAAGTTTAGAAATAACTGATTCAATTTCACATAATGTAAAAGGTAAATTAAGTGAATTCGCACTTTCATCAGAAGATACATGTTCGTTATTCACGTGTGACGGCACCTTTACCGCGTTTGTGTCATACAATAGTTTATTGAAATAATCATACCATTCTTTAGAAGAAATGCTATTGTTTGTTATATTATTTTTTGGTTTGGCTGATTTCAATTGTTTCCAAAAAGAAATGGCATCAGTGCTGTTCACTAAGTTATATCTATTTTTACTTTGGTATTCAAATTTCTTTTTATCACAACATATTTTAAATTCGTTACGACTAGTTTTATATAATCTCAAATCATTTTGTGTATTTGTGTTACGAAAATGACGTAATAATTGATACTTTCGTTTCTTCAATCTAAAACATTCATCATCCCACCATGCAGGTTGATTAGAACTAAATTTAAACTTTATTCTCATACATTCGCCAGCTTCATGATAAATCTGAGTTAATAAATTTATATACTCATTAATGTTTTCGTTAAGTTTTTGTATTAATGTATCATTATTCTCATGTAAAAGGTTTCGTAAACTATTCACGAAAATTTCATTATAATTATTTTTCCAGCGGAAGTTTATCATATTAATATTATTACACGTGTTTGTTTGATAAAGTGTATTTTGTACAGGTATTTTTATCTTAAATTCTAAATTGCAACAGATAGGAAAATGGTCTGAATCGTCTTTATCTAAGACTTTAAAATATTTAACATACTGAAAAACATTTGTTGAAACAATCATATAATCTACAACACTAACTCCGTCGTTAGAATAACACGTATATTCCCCTTTAATATCACCATGACACCTGCCATTTAATAAGTGAACATCAAATATGCAACAAAAATTTACTAAATCTTTACCAAAATTATTCCCTCTTATACTATCTTTATTTTGACGTGGAATTTCAAAATAGCTACCTTCATAATCGACATTACCAAAAACATAATGAAGATCATCGTTAGGAATGAAATCTAAAAAATTTCGGGTCCTAGCATTGAAATCTCCGCCCAAAAATAGGTCAACCTCAGGATAATCAAACTTAATTTTCTCAATATTATCATACATTTGTAAAACGCCATTTTTCTCAAGCATTCTATCATAGTACACTGAGTTTTCAGGTGATATGTATGTAAAATATATAATGATATCGTTACAATGATAAAGTTCTGAAAAGTTAATCAATAAGACAACACAATTCTCAAATTCTGAAAAGATATGATGAACTATTCCCTTTTTATAGATTATATTGCTTATGAAAACACTTACACCACCACTGTTACGCTTGGCATTTGGTAACATGTTTCTTACATAATCAAAATGAGTATGTGAGCTTAAAAAATTTTCATATTCCCCCTTAAATTTACTCCAAGTTTCACATAAGCATAACAGAGTACTTTACTTGTAAGAAAAGATAGAATTATTGTTTTCTTTTTTTTTAAAAATAAATTAAGCGCTTCTTACATTTTATGGAAGTTTATTTATATCAATTGTTATTATAATGAACAAAATAGATTTCTTATATAACATTTCAAGATCATCATTTACATACATTCTTTTTTCTATTTGTAAGGAATAAAATTCAAATTGCCGCCTGTTTTCATTGAAAAATAAAAAAATAACGAATTAGTATAATCCTTATGGGGACTTCTTTGAGTTCGTAAAGTTAAGATTAAAATCGAATAAATCGAATCTGAGATAGCTTTTTCAAATGAGTTTAGATATAAGTAAATAAGATTAGTATATGATGTTATCGAGCACACAGATAAATAACAAAAAAAAAAAAAAAAAAAAAAAAAAAAAAAAAAAAAAAAAAAAAACCAAAAACTTTGGATATTAGTTTTTTCTGTCTATGAAGTAGTCTTTGATAGTTTATAGCATATATCTATTCTTTTTACACTCGATCTTTATGGATAGTCTTTATACATGTCCTTAACACTCATTTAATCATTTCATTTTCTATCATTGATAGATCTTAATAATTGAAAAGAGCCTTTGGAGATAAGAGCATGCTAAACATTTAGCAGTTAGTATATTAATATGTTTTTAAATCCGTTGTTATTATTCCGATGGAACTTCAAACGACGATAACGGATTATTATAAATAATTCATTTTCAATTTACGCTTACATGTCCTTACCAGGCTGCTGGTAATTACTGTTTTGATGAACTTATTTGACACGTTAGAGAAAACTTGACGTAGCAGCTGTAAATGTCATTTACTTCTGTAAACACGAGACCATTTTCGGACAAAAATAAATAAAAACAATGAACAAATCATTGATTAAAAGAAACGTCTCGTAAATATGTATAGAAAGACACTTGTAGTACATTAAGATCTTTCCAAATATATATTTGTTACCACTGCACCTAAAAATATTTGATTTCAATCCGGTTTGCCATTTTGCCCTTCTTATTTCAAAATAAATTTCTTGATAATTTTCCGTCGTGATCGGAACGTCACCCACAATATTATCATGATTACTCGACGAACTAATTAATCAGCCAACTAATTGTGTTATACCGTAAATTAGATTACTGAAACAATACAACAAAAAGATCCACACATCTCGAGCCTGTTACTAAACAAAATATTTAAAGAAACAACCCCAACGTTTGGATGGTCTACAAACAAGGTAGCTTGCAATTTCTAAATTTATCGTTATAGAAAGCTACGAAATATTGGCGAAAACAAAACATTCTTACAAGTTATTCTTCTTCCCTGATCGGTGCTTTCTGCGTAATGTTTGCTGTCTTTCTATTCTGATGAATGCGAATGTTTCAGACTAAACTACTTAAAGTCACATTAAATTTACTCTAGCTCTTCAATTAGAAGAAAATATAAATAATAAATTTGAAGATACAATTAGATATGTATTATTCAAATTTAAGAACATTTTACCATCCATTTGTTTTTTTTTTAGTTCCACGCAATTACATTTTTTTTTTTAAATATGTTTGCTTGTGAAATATTTTCTTGAGGAATTATCTATGTTTTTGTTTTCATTCTGGATCGATACGATTTTATAGATTTTCTAATTGCTTTTAAACAACAGGTGTTATTTTTTATTTCTTTTATTTTTGTCTTGAATAACTGCAGACATGTAAAATAGACTCCGTTTTTAACAGGTTCAAAATTAGGGATCTCGTCCATGTGTAAAATGTCTAAAACTTAAGTCAAAAACCTCTTCAGAAATGTATAAACAAGTTCTAAAATGCAAAACAATGTTACCATCCATATTTTTTTCTTTTTCTTTTAATTTAACAGTTTGAATTTGGTACGTACATAATATTGATTTACCATTATTTATAACTTGTGTTTTAAAATATCTTGTATATACATGTTTTTCCCTATTTTTCAAGCCCAACCATATTTTGTATTTGAATATTTTGGCTTCTTTCTTGACAGGGAAAAATGTGTTTTTTATTACTAAAAACAAACACTAACAAAAATCCAGTTTCCTTTGCAAGATTTATACCTCGGACCTCTCTATACTAAGCGAGCATGTTAGGCTTGGACCACGAACGTTGCAGTAAAATTATTAGGAAAAAGAACTTTGTAATAATTAACACGTTGTTTCACTGTTTTTGTATGTAATAATTACCATGTTTTTCGTGTTCTTCGATATATGTTATATTAGCTTTTCTCTCGGTTTCCGGTTACAGCAGCGTGCTTCTAGATTTATGTTCGAAATCAATTGATAGAACAGGGGAATAAATGCTTTATAACATGTTGTAAATGTCTATGTGTTTCCGATATCAGTGAAAGTGCATGCAGAATATCTGATTTAATTGTATATGTTACTTAGCTCTTTCACGTAACAATCATTTTTTTAAAGCAATATTAGTGACAGAATTGCAAAAAGAATTGTATGCCATTGTATTTACAAATCAGGGTCCCGTCTCTCAGAGTGCTGTAACAGTCCCTTAATGCATAATTTTATAAAACGATTGAAGTTCTTCAAAACTTGAACACATAATTGGAAAGCGAAAACCGCAACAGGTTTGTCTAAAGTCAGATTTGTGCATGACAACCGTCATCGAGCAAGATGTCTTTAATGCAAAAATGTCTGAAGCAGGAACAAATCGTTGTGCTCCTCCATCCTTCGCATTTACCCGACCTTGATCCTTGTGATTTCCTTTTGTTTCCCAAGCTAAAAGTACACCTAGGTTCTGCAATATTCCAGACTTTTCATAGTAAACCTAAAAAAGACTATGGGATGCCCTCAAAAATTGAAATCAGTGACATGCATTTGCACACTCCTTGTATTAGCCTTAGCTTTTATAAAAACTATGATTTATATTTTACTATGAAGACAATTAACGTGTTAAGCAGAATCTTAATGATTCTAGTATTCCATATTTCTCATAAAACGCATCCACAAAATAAATGATGTTGGTCGATTTATATTTTTACCTATTTTTTTACTGTTTAGCTGATGTATTTAAATTACAAAATGAGTATTCGTGTTATAAAAGAACACGCACTATTTTACTTTGAGACCATATGCCGCTTTTCATGGAATGGCACTAACGTGTCTTATTGAAGGTTCCATGACAACCGCCATATGAACAGATTTACGGATGTTTCAAAATTCCATATTTTACCAGTTCATGTTAAATGTTGAAAACTGCTGAAGCCGGTGCTATGGGTCGTGTACTGTAACTGGCACTTTTCATTACTGTCCATGAACAGGCTGAATCAAACAAAGCCTGCAACAATTTCAATTTTGTCATTTTGTGCGTTCTTAAGGGATTCGTTATTACTCTCTATTTTAGTTACCATCTGTGCAGGTCTGGCAGGTCCATCCTTAAATGAAATCAACTTTGTGTTCATGACTCTCTTCCGAAATAAAGCATTTGATAGGATACCAAATTTGTATCAATTAAATTATTTTTTCCTTAATAATAAAAAGGTGAAATTGATACCATTGAAGTAACATATTGCACGGTTGAATGTGAAATTGTATTTATGCTACTAGTATTTCAAATTACAAGCTTATGTAATCAGCTATGTAACTGTTTAAGTATCACAATATTGTTAAGTGATTTCTATTCACGATGGGGCAGTTTAAAAGCTATATTTTCAAACAAAACTATACATCAACACAGGATACATATCTTTTTAGCATTTCAGCGTGTTAAATTGATAATACAGTTGGGAAAAAGACGTGTATCGAGTTTGTTTTTTTTTTTTTGTTTCTACGGATATTATCAGCTTATGGCAATGTCACTCGATTTTATTTGCCACGTGAAATATCAGGGCTATCCCGAACAAATATTGATACTGATTTTGATAAAAATATGTTGCATGTATCAAGCGTTAACCATTATGTCTTTAAGATAAAGCACTTACAGCTGAAACATAGAAATGTTTTACATGCATTTTGGACACAGCTGAGGTGAGTGCAGAAGAGAGAACTAATAAATAGATGTTATAAATTTTCAAACGGACTTAATAATTTATGTTGGGAAATATCATTACAAACATCATTTACCAAAATTAGTAAACTTACGCCACGAATTTCTCACCTTTTTATTATTTCTTAACTAGCGGAGCTCTTAGCTCTGGAAAATCTGTTCTCAAAAATTTTAATTTAGAATTTGTTTTTCCACGTAAAGGTGTTTGTTAAATTTATAAGCTCATTGCATTCCGCAAACGTTTTACATTAAACTAGTTTTAAAAAATTGGGTTAGCATTAAACTATAGCGGGGTTCATTTGACTGTTAAAATAAAGATCAAGGGATTACATTTATGCTTGTATTTTGTTATTTCATTACATCAACATGCAAGGTAAGATGCAGGGTTCATTTATTAAAAATTAAATATAACACAGTTTTGGATTTATTAATTTAAAAATTTCTGTAGGTTTTTCGTTTTTCATAGCAAAATTTTTGGGAAACGGTTTTTTCGTTTTTATTGTTTTTGTTTGCAAAATCCTTTTTAAGAATTGTCAATTTTGCTCAAGATATGACATCGGATGCTATTTCCCTTTTTCAGGGAAGGAAAGGGAAATTTTCAGAACCAATTGTTTCTTTAAATAAACGTTTTGACAGTTTTAATATTTTTGGTGCAAATTTTTTTTTTAGGGATTTTAAACGGCAATTTAGTCAAAATTAAGAGTCAGTCACCCAAATTTTTTATCAGAAAATTAAAGGGGTTTTTGTAATTCTATTCCTCTTCCGTAAACATCATAGGTCAGTGTTTAAGATATAACATAATAAGGAAAAAAATCAAATTTATATCAATCGTAAATTTTTGATATCAAATTGTATGTATGTAATAGACAAAAACTTCGTGTCCCCTAGCTCTATAAATTTCTTTAAATGTACTAAATGTTAATGTAAAACTTTGAAACATTTGCCAAAAATTTAATTTTTTATTTTTTAAAAACAGGTTTGGGGCGTTTATCAAATTTTTGGGGTTTTTTTTTTTTTAGCGGGCTATGTGCGCGGCAGTTCAAGCTTAATGGCCAAAATCCCTTCAAAAAATTATTTGATTACGCATGTCTATTTAATTTGATTTTATTTTGCAAGGCGGAAAGGGGATTCAATTTGGGTAAAAGGGGGTTTGAAATATATTTTTTTTCTTTTTATTTTTTTATTGAAAATGCACCTGTTTATTTTTATTTCTTTTTAAAGTTTGGGGGAAAAAACAAAGAACAAAATATTTTTTTTAAAATGTTTGCTTAAAAAAAGAACTTTGTTTTTAATTTCGGGGTTTTACATTTATACGGGAGACAAAAATTTTTACGAAACCCCTTACCCGCACCCCTTCAGAATAATTTTTTTTCTAAAATTAACATGCTCTTTAAAATAATTTTGTAAAAACATTATTTAACAACCTCCTTTTAAACCCTTCCAACGAATTTAGTAAAAAAAAGGAAATTTTGAGGCAAAAAATGTGCCTTTAAAAAGACTGGAGACGTGTAAAAGTACTTAGGGACTAATGGGATTTTTCCCCAAAAAATAAGGAATTGAATAAAATTTAAAATGTCTCGTTAAAATATGGGTTGCAAGACACTTGCCCCAAAAAATAAGGGTTTTTTTAATAATATAAACAGGTTTTAAATTTTTTTTGTTATACATTCAATGTATGCTGTTTTCCCCCTTTCCTTGTTTTGTTGATTTAATTTCGTCACCGGAATGTCACGGATCATTTAGTTGCAATTGTTTAACCAACAGTTTTGCTGTTGAACATCAACTTTTAAGACTTCTGAAGATGCAAAATAATTATAATAAACATACCATACAAAAATCAATTTATTTTGTCTTATCCAGAGTTTTATTTACACCGTATAATAGAATGAGGTTCTCTGTTAAAAATAGCAATATACAATAATGGTGTCTCCGTTTAATAATCAAAAACACGTTTAACGTTGATGGTTATCAGGTTTGATAATGAATAAAAAGTAACAAAAAATATCTTAACACTGAAATCAAATCAAGTAGCATGTCGTTACTTTTTTATTTGAACTGTTCATAAAGATTTTTATATTTGTTTCGCCATTAATAACAATCACAACAGAATAAGAAACCGAGGGACAAATACTGCGTGGCAACATGCAAACGTTGCTCACACTAATAAATGATTTAATATACCCAACTCCAAAAAAAAAAAAAAAAAAAAAAAGGAGAAAGAAACATGAAAAAAATCTAAAATATAAATAAAATATAAATAATAAAGAGAAATAAATAAAAAATAAGTGAATTTAAAAAAATATATATAAAATCATGTCATCATGCCGAGCATTTGTAATAACTTTATAACTTTTTAAATGGAAATGCACTTTGACCTTTTTCATCCTTAGTTACATACTTTAAACTATACTTTATCATTTATGTATTATTATGATAATGTTACTGCGTGTAACCCCTATGAGGTTATAGTGTTTTTATTGCGTAAACGTTTTTCTAGTCTACAAACAAACAAGTGCAGAAAAATACCTGCAAATTCCCCACAGTACAACGTTAACGTTTCCTAGGATTCTCAAACATCGACTTTAAAATGCATGTGTCAATGTAACACGATTTTATTAACAGGCACACTATTAGACATCGTTGTAATTATCTCAATTGTGTTTATAATGATAATTATATAAAAAATATTTGTTTCATATTATTAGCAGCAAAGATGCAAATAAATGAAGCGATACATGTAATAACACAAATTCAGAATTTATACAATTTGATAGTTTGTGTATCATCATTGATTTTTTTTTTGGTATTTGTTAGATTCTTTTTTTTTATCTTGACTTTCTGTTACTTAAGCGGCGTATTTCTAGATTTATTGTAGAAATAAATCAAAATAATGGGGGAAATAAACGATGTATAACATTCTGTGAAATAATAACATAATAAACGATATTCCCGTGTCTCCGATACTGACGTAGTTACATGTAGAGAACCTGAATTTATTGTAAACAATACTGTTCTTTACAATACACACCAACAACTTCATCTTAATTTTCTTTTGCAGTCATTATATAATGAACTAATATTATAGTTATAATATACATGGTCTTAAAAAATGGCAGATCTGTTTCTTCTTTCATTATAAGAATTATATATATTGTTAATTAAAAATATAACCTTATGCTAAGTAATTGCTCTTTTTTCTTTTCACACAAGGACCGTCACTATTATGTTTTACAAACCAATAGCTTTTAATCTTTAAATAATGCACATTTTCTTTCATTCAACATGTAATCAATTTCATCCAGAGTTTATAGTAATTGTAAATGGATCTCTCTGGTTTATACGAATAAAGCGACGTGTCGTGTTTTCATGAATAAAGCTAATAAAGTCTTTATTATAATGTTGCTTTACTACCCAAGGGAGAAAACAACATTTCCGCCCATTTAGACGACAATTTGCTGTTTTGCGTCCTCAATGTACTAAATTACTAAGTTTTATAAAACAATTCTAATTGTTTTATTTTATTGTGCTACTGATCTTATGAAAATCATGCCATAAGGCAAATAATACTGAAGAAATAAAATGACTGGAAGAACTTACTTGCGAGAGTTAATCATGATCAGAAAATGTCATAAGAAAACTAACAATTTCAAGACGCGCACTTATTTTGTAAGAACACATAACCATGAAATTCAATGTTACAAGTGACGTCTTAAAATATCACGCCCTAGTCATCTTGTTACTAGTGTGTAAAAATATAAGATAATGTAAAATGTAAAGAAATGTAAAAATCAATAGTGTCGGTCTGATAATTTTAATTGAAACCCATAGTCGACACCAACGTTACATTTGAAAGATCAACGTAAACGTTTCCAATCGGGCTAGACATCAGTCTATTTGAATTACTTATATACAAAACCGGACAACTTATATTATTTTACCTAATATTTATATGTGGTTAATTCGCATATTTTAGTAGCATAATAAAAGAACATAACACTTAAATGCCAGTCCTTTAAAATTATTTTTAGTGTTTATATTATAATAGTTGCAGGTATGCAACAGTAAAAACAACTTTGTCGTCATAATGTTCTTCAGGAACAAAACATTTTATAGGCTGTTTAAATGTTTTATAAATTGAACTCATTGTTCGTAAACAATAATGTAATAATGTCGTGAAGAATTCGTACAGTTGACGTAACATATTATATGACTGAATGTGAAATTGAATTATTGTTACTTCAAATTACAAGCGTATGTAATCAGCTATGTAATTGTTAGTGTGTCACGGTATTGTTAAGTGATTGGATAATAAAAGCATTATGTAAAACAAAATTATTGATAAACACAGGAAACTGAGTTTTTAGTGTTGAAGTGTGTCAAATTGATAACACTATGGGTAAAAAAGAAGTGTATTGAGTTTTGTACTTTCACTCAATCAAAAGGTAACTTGAGATAGATTAAATGCCACAGAGATTACCAGCATTAGATAATGCAATTCTTTATGTTTGTTACACGGTTGAGGTGTCTTAATAGATAATAATATTGATATTTTCAAACGGACACATTTATCTATGGTGACATTTAATTTACAAACATTTTTGTTTGTTTGTTTGTTTCATTTTACGCCTTTTTCCAACAGTATTTCAGTCATATAGGCGGGCAGTTTCCTAACCATCGTATTAGGAGAGTTACACCAGTACTAGAATACCTTCCTTTGTGCTAAACTACCAAAGCATCTCCCGGGCATCGAACCCACGCAAGAGAGGTAACTGGATTAGAAGTCATCGACTCTAACCCCTCGACCACGGTGGCGATAAATTAAACTAAAGTCACTCTTCTGGTCGAACACACAATGGCATTCAACCCTGTCAATTTTAGCAATATTGTCTTAGACTTGTGATGCCATTATACATGTCCTATACATGTCCTTCTTTTCTCTGTATTCTTTCCTTACAGAAGTATCTATGGTCTGTACTTTGTATTTTCGTGCATTTGAAAATGGTATTGTTTTACTTTCCAGCAGTCTCATTTCCCTCAAAGTGGTGTCGATTCCTGAAAAATAAAAGACTATTACCGACTCCAGACAACAGTGGCAAATCATTACTTGAATATTGACTCATTGTTACTGTCATTTCCGTTACAAACTGCACTTTGTATAACGTTGAGACATATACGTATGTCTTAATTATTTGTAACGGAAGAACACCCAGACATTATATAGGACTGTTAGCTTGATTATGCTATACACAATCATTAAAATGCTACATTAGGACGCTTTCTTTTGCTTATATGACAGTTTTTATTCAGCACATGTTACAAAATGCTTTCAGTTTTCTTCGGATTCCGTTTTAATGACAGAGCTGGCTACATTAAACAGCCTGTTCATTGCAATTAAATTTGACATCATCTAGCAAGAAAATATGTTTAAAAAATAATCTGTTTCATTTGATTTATATATTTTTATCTGCACGTTTTTGCTTCTGTTTTGTCACCTTATTGATTGTAATTATTCTGACATGTTCTTGTTTTCTTGTTAACTATGATTGCTAGACACAAAACTGAATTATGTACTAGACTAACCACAGTATAAAGTGAGTCTAATAACAATATAAGTAGCTTAAAGGTGTTTCTTTCATCAGGTTTCATAGCTAATTATGTGGGGCGTTTGTAGTTTTAAAATTAACAAAAGTGAACAAAAGCATTGTAAAAACTCTGAAAGCCGGAACCTCTGAAAACTAGACGACTTCAAAAGCCTTAAGTATTTTCTCCCCAGAAGTTCAGTAAAAATCCTCTAAATATCGGAACCTCTGAATTCCGAAAAAAACGGACGATTTCCTAAGGCTACTAATGCAATACATAGAAAATCCTCTTAAAACAGGACAGCAATTTAAGTGTCAGCTTTTTGTGTATTTAATGTGCATTTAATACTCCGAGCAGTTGACATGCAAATTAAACGATTATATTTCAGACAATCCGTTGTTTTCATTTCTAATTAAAATTCTAAAATAAAATTAAAATAAGACTTAGACAAAAGAGCTGAAATGTAAATACACAATAATTTAACCCATTACTTCATGAGCATTTTGTGAAAAATGGCTATTTTCATTGAAAATTCTCCCGTTACAAGTTCAAATTGCTATTATACTATAAAAACTGCTTCAACACTAATCAAACTTGGCACAAATGTTGACTGGACCATTGCCCTTGAAACAACATGCTCAGGCTTAAATATTATGTTACCATTGCAACGAGAGGACATCTCAAAATTGCCAAAAATCACTATTTTGCGTTGGTTTTTTCCAACAAAATTGATTTCAAAGTGCTGCAACTTCTCAATGGATTGAGATAGAGTCAAATGCTTTTCAGCGTTGGTTACACATTACCTTATAAACAATCTGGGGTCATTTATAGCCTCTCACAAGTCCAAAATTTTCTTGCCGATGAGGGGGACTCCGCCTTCCCTTCAAACCCCACAAACAGAAGGGGGCACATCCCTCTTCTGGCAACCCCCTTACGTATCTTTTGGATGGGGGGCGCCGAAAAAGTAGTCACTATTTTTAACAACATTTCTCAAACAAAAACAAGTGTTGGGGGCCCAAATAAGACATTTTTTACCATTTGAGACATTGAGACAACAAAAGGGGGGGGGGGGGTGAAAAAGGCGTTAACAGGCGTGTATATCGCGTAATGGGTTAAACACAGTCTATGTTCAAACACAACATAATTATCAATAAACGTATAAAACCTCTGAAAATCAGAATTCTCTGAAAACCGGACTATTGGTAGTTTGCAATATTATGCAAATTTGACCGCGATATTATCAGCTTCCTTATGTAATATTTAGAGATGACTCAAATTAAAAAAAAAGATGTAGGCATTTTGCATTGTGTTTGATAAGCATTTAATTGACTTGTTCGATTTCAACTATATTTGCCACAAATAATGATGTTCATCATTCATCTTCCGTAATCATATTTTATTTGTATCTATAAGTTTAGTAATAATTTTGAAAATCTCATTTTTTTTTTCAGAAATTGACATGCCTTTCTAAGACAATCTCCGCATACTTACAGCAAAGCAGCTTTGATTATTTGGTAGTTAGCCTATTTGTTTTGGACAATTTGCTTCTCGGACAGACACGCTATTTTAATGCATTGGTCCTTTTTTCTCGAACTGAAAATGCCAAATAGAAGATTATCATCATTATATTGTGCCTACGATACTATGAATAATCCATAGTTTCGACTTTTTAAAACTATAGATAAAATGTCCTTTTTCCGACTTGATTAGGTTTTTGTATTACACGAACGGCAAAAAGAAAAGGATGGTGAATATCTTTGTTTCAGAATTTATAGTTTTATAGCTTGATGCGTATGTCCAGCTGCAATGTAATGCATACATCTGTTATGATTATCATAAACATCTAAAGGATGGTTCTGACAAAAAAACCTGTTTAAATTGTTATCTTATGTAGATAATATCTTAATTTTATTTCGCTGGGTTTTACTTAAACTTGTCTTTTTAATCTGACGTATTTTCATGTTACGTGTATTCGATCAATACAAGTGATTCCATTAAGATTCCATTTACTAGATACTTTTATTTTACTGAGATATTTGCATAATCTATAAGATTTTGCCAAGCTAATTATAAGAATATCACAATGCTGCTTTGAGATATGTAAACAAAGGATTTGAATCAGTTTTCACTAGCAAATGAATTGTGTTACCTCTTTATTCTGTTGTTTAATATTTCACAACAGCAGGTGTGAAGTGATGTATGGCAGTCGTAAAAAGTTGCCCCGTATTTCACTAAAGTGTTGTTATATTTCTATGGTCTTTCGGGATCATTAATTCCAGCACTTTAAAGTACTGAAAACTGAGTATCGCACAAGCCGGTGCTAGGGGCTTCAGGAATATTGCACCTCTTCATTGTCCCTCATGCTCAGACCAAATCAAACCGAGTCTGCAATGTTCATGTATTTTTTGTGATTAATGACCACATGTTTTCCAGATGTTTATGCTTATCACAAATACTGTAAAATCATTATTATTCGTGGGGCACGAATTTTCGTGGTTTTCGTGGGTAGGTCAATCCACGAATTTAAGATCCCACGAAATTTTATCCCAACAATTACTTCTAATCATGTCTCTATTCTGTGCATGCGTCGCCGCTTTTCCGTCGATTACTTTGTTATGATGGTATACAGCTAACCAGGTTAGTGACAAATCTATAAATACTAGTAGTTAAGGTTTGCAATATTTAAGAAAATTGAAAGCAAAGTCGACTATATGTCCTGAATTTGAGTCATATATACACATCACTGAGACTGCTTAATTGTTTAAGGCTACTTGATTGTGTAATCCAGAATACTTGACATAATCGAGTAAAAATGGGAAACCAGTGCAATAATAAGCGCTAATATAAATTGTCAGTTTGCTCTCATTAATTGTTAAAAGAATTAAAGAAATTTTTGAAATTAATGTCATAAGTAAAGTACACAAACAATAATAAACAATCACTAAAACGGATGAATTGTACATCCTTTTGTCGTCTTTAAATGATCCAGTTTAAATTTTAATCTGTAATTGTGCGACTGCTATTCCGTAAACATCAAAGACGCTGCCGACTTATTTATATATCCACACAATCTCGTATTATTCACTCATATTAATTTATATGCATGTAATTTTACACAGTCGATGTGATGTTGCGTGCAGTTACTGTCAAATATAGTAAGACCGATTCAAGGTGTAAACTTTTAAACTCGCTGGTTAAAACGTGTCAGGGGTCGTATAAATTATGCAATGTTTACATTGGCGAATCACAGGGGCAGTGTGTACAATGGAGCTGCATATCATGTCATCTAGATGTGTTAATTGCAGTCAATTATTGGCAATAACTGCTATCTTTATGTTATGCCTAGAGGCAAGGATTAGATTATTTGATATCACGCGGTAGGTAAAAATGCGCGACGGTTAATTTTAAGATTACTTTTCATTTTTTTTTTTTTTTTTTTTTCACAAGAAAAATGAAAATCCACGAATTAAAGAACCCACGAAAATGTCCGTTTTGATAAAACCACGAAATTTCATGCCCACGAATATAAATGAATTCGCAGAACATGTGTATGATATATTGTAGAATATTAATGTATCATCACAGCAAATGGCAAAGATGATCTCTTGAAACAAATCGACAAGTCGAAAACTGAAATGTCATCAGCCATGATTGATAAATGCATAAAGAATTCACTGTGAAGAGAAAATTGTTGATAGCACAAATAATAATTGATACCCAATTTTGTTTTAGTAATATAGTAGTGTAATGTAGTGTAATATTTCTTTGGTTACTCTGTAACGACATTATGTTAACATGAAATGCTTGGCCATATCAGTAATTCGAAAAAATATGAGCAGTTCATGCAATATTTTACGCAATAAATTACACAAAAAGTGAATGCAATTCTACATCCTTTAACTCATTAATCATTGCCAGATTTTTACACTGTAACATAAAAGTTAGATTATGACTATTCTTCCTCAGTAATTTCCGCAAGTTGCTAGACAAATGCCAATAATGATGCAGTGTTACCATTCTTGTGTCAACAGACTTCCGACAAGGAGGATACACAAATATTATATAACTTAATCAAGTATCATTTCATGCCGGGAATGCCAAAAGCTAATTGAACTTATTCAACCCTGACAATTTTTAAACTGAATGACCTAAAGTTTATTATCCATTTACTATGTAAAAAGGCAAATGTTTTAACTATGTATTATTTGTGAAACAAATATGTGTTGGTAAATAAATAACTAAATTTTTTTCAAACTCATCGCTCTCCTCATGTTTTTGATTTTATCAATATTACTTACATCAAAATCAAAACCTGTTAAGACACATGTAAACATCTGAACTAATATGATATGTCATTATTTCATAATGCGAAATAATTAAAACACAGCTATGCCCATGTTAATATATTTTACTACAACAAAAGTAATTATAACTTAAATTTGAAAGACAATTTTCAGTACTTTTAATATTTGAAAATTTTGAAAAGGAACAAGGCCATACATCTTTTCCTGAACCAAAGTTAAAATTAATCAGACAGCTTTTGAAATGCATTAAACCAGACATTTAGTATAATTTTGAACAAGATATTCGACACGTTTATATTAGTTTTTTTATTTTTATTATCTTGTGTTGAAAGAAAAAAATGTCAATTTTATTTCCCGGTTCAAAAAGCATTAGCGAGCACGTTGTCATTTTACTGAAGTTAAATTGTCACTTTGATATCAAGATTAAATTATAAAAAAGCCACAAAACACGGGACCCGTTTAAATGGTTTTTGTTTGGGGTCCCCCTGGGCTCCTTGCCATTGGTTCTTGTTGCTGGGTCATGTGGGGGTTGCGTTCATTGAACGCCGCCTTTCCTTGTTGATCATGTTTATCATATATTTTATTGTATGACAGGAAATAGCCCCGAGTATAAAACGGATTGCCGAGTACTTCAATGTGCTTTCTCTTGTGTATCATCATAGTCAGATAATAACAACACTTGTAATGTCAACGCATGAATCCTCGGAAAAATAACCAATCATAATTTATACTTAGATCAATAGAAAGAACACTGTTAAACAGAAAAGCAGATACGGCATAGCAATCATTACTCAAAGTCGACCAAATATCAAACAAATTTAGGCTAAACTAACATCCTAATAATGTATTGACACTGATGACGTTTTAAAATCAATTCGAGAAGAACATATTATTTATTGTGTGTGAATTCCTTTTCAAACAGTTATTATTATATTACATAGTTTCTATTTCGTCATCTATTTTTCAAATTGTAATCTAATCTTAAATTGTTAAGCAATGTCATCAAAAACATCATTAGTATTTGATTATATTTTGTCTTTGCCAAGGTGAAGGTATGATCTACATAAAATGGCAATGATTTTACTGATAATGACATTTATTGTGAGGTAAAGGTTAACATAGTCAACCGCTTTTCCACTGTGAGTTCGAATCCGCCGGGACATTTGATTATTTCATGATATAAAATATCCATCTAGTTTACTGACGTCGATGGTTCTACTTTGGTACTCGTTCCTGCCATAATTATACATTGAATGGCACGTAAGATATTCGCATTTTACCTTAATTTTGATGGTACGAAGTAAAATCTTACCATGTTGAATCATAAAAACGATATATGGACAACTTATACTGTTTGCTATTGGTGTTTACAACTACATGTCAAAGCAGTAATATGCATGTTTGCTGAACTATTTCATGTTCATTTAAATTGAAGCTGGATCTTTTTTTATCAATCAAATTTGAAAAAAATCATTGTCGACGTGTTTGCAAACGATTCCAAAATTTATGAAATATTCACCTTAACATGAGTTAATTTATCTAACTCATAACAATATAATCATATTTTTATTATATTTTTTTGAAACACAAAGCATCTTTGGAATCAGAAATTAATGCAGAAATATCGGTTTTTGGCGGCCATAATCTTTGCTCAAAACTTAATGATGCCTTGCAGGACTCTTTGTCCACTTACATATTGTTCAGACTTTTTTAGTAACATTCATTTTATGTCTCCTCTGTTAATGTTGCTATTAATACAATGTGTAGTAAAAAATCCCAAACAATAGCTTAAATGTATGATCAAATACGGTGGCGTCAAGGATAACATTTAATGTTAATATTTAGGCACATTTGTTACAAAACATATTGAGTAATGAGTCCTCCTAACAAACTGTCTGTTTTGGTAGCAATACATGTTATATTACTGTCTCTCTAGAACTGAACCTAGGGAAATGCGTTTAATTTTATGATTACCCCTGTGACAAAATCTTCATTCCATGACATATACAAACACTGTTTTATTTATATATTGATGCCATAGGATGGAAGTCATAGCAACTTCAGTCAGAACTGTGTTAAAGACCTCCTCTGAACTCAAATTATCCTGTTTTTAATAACCTTTTATTGACAATAAAGAGAAAGCCCTCTTGCCTATAACAACCTCATATTCTCCCTTTCTAGTTGGCCTTTGTTCAACATGGTATATATGTAACAATATATTCGTGCATTTAAAAATAGTAAACAAAAACAAAAATTTCGTTTAAATACCAACAGTCTTACTTCCCTTAACGTAGTATCGAGACCTTAACCATAACAGTTTTATCATAACTTGAGTACAGGCTTATTTTTATTGTATTGTCGTTTCCGTTACAAACTGCACTTTCATATGTCTTAATCATTTGCTGCGAAAGAAAACCCAGACATTATATAGGACTGTTTTCTTGATTATCATATACACACTCAAATTATGCTACTGTAACATTAAGACAATTTATTTTGCTTATAGGTCAGTTTGTTTTCATCACATATTAAGAGTTCTTTTAGTTTTCTTCGAATTCTTTTTGTTTAATGACAGAGCTGATTTCATTAAAAATACTCTAAATTGCAATTAAATTTGTTGTTATCAAGGAAGATAATTAGTTTTATTTTAGAAAGAATCTGTTTCATTTAATTAATTGTTTTCGTCTGCACGTTTTTGCTTCTTTTTTTAATGTAATTGATTGTAATTCTTCTGGCGTTTTGTTGCTTTTTTGTTATTTGTCTTTTGCGTGCTGTGATATATACAGATACTAGATACTATATAGATACAATAGAAAATGGTGTACTTTACAAAGCACAGTATAAACAATTTACGTAAAAGATTATCTTACATAATTATGATAACTTTAATAATTATGTCGGCATTGTTAGTTTTTTTTTTAATTCAAAAAGTTACGATTGTTATCAGGAGGGCAGTAATTTGCAATTTAACGAATATTTGGCCGCGAACTAATCAGCTCTTGTTTATTTTTATGCATTTCATACTGGCAGTTAACACAAATTTAAACATGATAACACATGTGCCTTGTATTTTATTGGCATATAATTGACTTGTTCGATTGCGTTTGACACTCATAATGAAGAACAACATTAATCTATGAAACTCATATTTTATTTGTATTAATAAGATAAATATTCTGCATATAAAAAACACATCGGAAATGACGACAATACGTTTTCAGGACAATCTCTGCTTTACGATAGTAAACATAATTGTTTTGAAGAAATTGCCTCTTACGCTATTTTTATGCATTTTCTTTCTTAATCGAACTGAAAATCTCGAGTTTAGGGACACAGCTATTAACTTATGCACACAAGTAAATGGTAAATTCATAGTTCTTAATTTCTTAATCCAAAGATGTATATTTTTCCAATTTGTTAACATTCCCACCATCATTTGTTTTGCTATTCGTACGTCAGTAAAATAAGGAAGGTGAACATCTTTTTTCTGATTGCATTGACAATTGTTTCATAGCTAGGTGTGTATGTTAATCGCAATGTAATGCATGCACTTGTTACGACTATCATAAACATCTTAAGGATGGTTCTCAGGAAAACACATGTCAGAAATATTACCTGTTATGGATAATATTTTCATTTATTTCGCTGGGTTTACTAAAAATCATCGTTTTAATCTGAAATATTTTCATGTTGTGTGTCTTCGAGCAATACATATGATTCCATTAAGATTACATTGATATACAAATCCCCAGATTAACCAAGCTTATTCTATCACAGCATTATTTTGAGATATATAAACAAGGATTTGAATCAGTTTTCACTGACATATGTCGTGTTTATTCTAACGGTACTGTGAGATAAAAGATCATATAATGCGGAATATTATTTTCTAAGACAACAATGGTAGATGCTACATTTTTTAACAATTATACATGTAGTTATCTTAAACATATTGACAACAATTCGTACGGCGAAAAATAACAAGAAATCGATGTATGCATTATACTATAACAGTAAAAGAAATATATAAGACAAACAAATTAATTCTAAAGCTACAAATTTGTTTTATATTTAATGCATTTACTTTTTTTTGAGATTTTGTTTGCGACAACTTGACGTGACAAATCACTGTATAAGCAATACTGACCAATTATTTACACTGGATTAGCTAATATGATTTTATTTCAGATCGATTTGGTTGAATACTTACTAAAACACCCCCACCCAAAATCTGTTCCTGGGACAACCAAGCACTAAGTAAGGAGTGTAAAGTTTCTTGTTCTTGCCTCAAATAGGGACTTAACCCATGAATTAAGCAATCCCTAGGTAATTAGTCCGATGCGTTTACCACTAAGTTATGCCGCCTCACAAATATACACACAAAATTACATTAAAGTAATGAGGGAATAAAAATGAAACAATCTTATAGATATAACTATGTAGTTTGAATTTAATGTTTAAACATGAAATAAAATTCATGGTTGCAAAATGCAATACGTATTAAACCGTTGAAACCGAACCAAAAACACGCTAAAGAAACCTTTGTAATTATTCTGTGTATAATGCACCTGTGGTCATGAATCTAATAGCCGGCAGACATTTGAGCAACACAAAACAGAATTCTGAATATATGCGGCAAAAGTACCTTAAGTTAATACAACATAGTTTTAGAAAGAAAAAATCCAACCGTTGATTTTAGTACACACGTTTGATAAAAACGCAATATTGGTTTTATGCTCTTAATAAATATTTGTTCCAATTTCAATAATTATGCTTACTGCAAACTTGCATACGTTTAAGAACTGATATGATTTTATTATGTTGAAATTTTTTTTTATATAAAAGGACAATACGTTAACATGAACTTCTTCGCCATTTTAGTATTTCGAATAATAAACTATAATTGGGATTATACAAGCAATATGTCATATTTTATGCAATGAAGTAAACAGAAAGCGAATGCAATTCGAAATCCTGCCACTCATTAATCATATTAAGGTTTTAGCACGGTAACACAATGCAAAAATTATGGCTATTCTTTCTCAGTTAATATCCGCTCGTTTTAAGACAAATGCCAATTATGCTACGGTGATACCATACTTGTGTCAACAGACTTCCGACAAGGAGGATACACCGATATAACATGACTTAGTCAATTATCATTTCATGCTGGAAACTTTAAAAGATATTTGAACTTATGCATTACCCTGTCAACGTTTAAACTTAATAACACAAATTTCATAATTCATTTAGTTTGTAAAAATGCATTGTGTTGGTTGGGTAATAAATAACTCTTTGAGTTGTTTTCATTTCTTTTTATTTTATCACTATTGTTTAGAACAATATTGGGGCAACGTTTAGTACCTTGTTGCTAAATGCGAAATAATGAAAACATAGCTTTGGTCATGTGAATATGTAATAATAATACTTAATTGCATTGGATTGACTTCATCTGTATTTTTCATCAATAATCATTATTGTATTTAAAATGTTTAAAAATATGCGTTTCGTCATGGACATTCGTAACAATAATTAAAAAAAGTCAAAAGAAAATTATAAACAATATATATGTAAGTATGACATGTTATCTTACAGTCAGATTAACTTATTCAAGTGTTAGATTATTAACGTATATGCACAAATTAAAATCTGATTTCAATTGAAGACCCATGAATTTGAAAGTATTCTTCCAGGCAATTTAATAAATTGTATTTACATTGTATAAGCAAAATTCTGTAAATTGTTAAAAAGGAACTAGGACATATATATATGTTTCCTGAAATAAACATGCCAAAATTATCAGAAAGCGTTAGAATAGATTAAACATTAAGTATATTTTTAGTATAACATTCTTTCTTTCTCTTTTGTATAATGGCCAAAAATAGAAATATTTTGCCAGTCATCACAATATGAATCGCCATAGTAGTGTAACCAAAAAAAAAAAAAAAAAAAAAAATTCTGTCACCACAAGAAGCATACCTCTGACAAGTGTAGCTAATCAACAAGCATGTTTTTTTTCATCGAGTTTGTTTTAACATAATATAATGCATTTGCCTTTCACGTATGCCATATATTAACAATGTTAAACGCACAAGATTCATCATAACATTGACACTATAATTGCCTTTAAATCACTCTAACATAATGCTATTTAATCCTGAGCCAACCGTTTGCATATATCGTAATTATGTATTGCAAATTATATACAGGAATTTGACTAGGCTTCTTCCTTTTAAACCACCAATTACATCGTTAAAATACTATACATGTATGTTTCGAGACAATACGAGTCAATAACATAAGATTTCTATAAGAATTCTTCATTTCTCATAAAGTGACAATCTTAATTTAGCAGATGCAATCAAATGCTTTTACCTTAATTCTAATTTTCTAATTCCTTATATATTGACTGCATTAATTTTATTGAATTGATTGTTCATTGCACTTTGGCGTGTCAATTTGTACCGACATTAATTGGGATAATAAACAGTTTTATTCCTAGCAATATTATGTAGGAAGTTCAAAACAAAGGGCTTGATAAAAATGTTTGGATGCACAGTTGTTCTTGTTCTGTGTTTACTATAAAAGTGATGAACAAAGAAGCACTTTTTGGTCAACATATAAGAGTGTAATATTCGTTTTTTTTTAAACTCAAGTTTTGTATTATCATTTCATTATCAGGAACCATCAAACATTTCTTTACGTCTGTAGAGCATATAATCTAGAGCATCAATGCACATCTCGTCAAGCATTAGCATATGTAGAACAATGAGGATGTACGTAAGGCCCGAGCACGCAGGGCAATGATGAAGAAAGAACGTCCACGGGCTTTTTAAGATTTGAATGCACAAAAATTACATAATTGATAATTTTGCATAGAAGATTTAGTCTGATTAAGCATTCATCAATTCATTATCATTTGTTTGATTGTTTGTATATTTGTGCGTATTTTTGTTTTGCTTTATTTATTCAATTTATTTGATATTTTATTTTGCTGTTTTTGTGTTATTGTTATCAATAGAAATTATAATTGCAGACATCACTGAAACATATTTATGTCATTTGCTATCATTTTAATAATTGACAATGACAACTGATTCTTTAAAATATTAAACAAAATATAATAATAATTATGTTATTTTTCATTCCCAAATTTTCAATTTCAACACTTATTGAATATTATCAAACGAAACATTCCGGTCACATTTTTTTCATGACAATCTGTAATTATCTGTTCTGTCTCATTTCAAAAAAAAAAAATACATATAAGAGACAACAATTGTCGAGAGCAAACAGTAAACATAGTTTTATATCGTGCACATCATCCATCTCGTATCCAAATGTAAACACTTTACGCGTATAGGTTTAGATAATAGTATTGCTTTCTGTTAATTTCCGCATGTAGTTAAGACAGTTGTCTTTATTGATAACGTTTAGAAACATTCATGCACACAACTTTCCAAAGAGGTGAGTGGGGAAAATAGGTTTTATATAACTCAATTTTGTATAACTTCGTGTGGATAAAGAGAAAGGTATTTCAACAGTGTCTTTTTTATGCCGATGTTCTTCAATGCTTTACGATAGAGTCAATTTTCTTTATTATGTAAACTTACGTTGAACAGTCAGTTTAAATGCATTTGTCTTTTAAATTAAAAAAGATGAAAGTAGAAATTTGGATTAAAGTAGAACTGAATTAAAATATTAACACATAATAATACAGTAGAATACACTCATAGCACCTATCGCAAGCGTGTAATAGTTTATTAAGAAAACAAAATTTAAAAAAAATACAATTCAATATATATGTTCTTGTTTTGACATTCTTAAAATTTCAGATTTTATTAACAAAGTTTCCAAATGATACAATTTAATAAATAGTTTGTTATTTTTTTCTCCAGATGAACAATGGTACAATTGATTACAAAGCTAAACTAAAATGTCATTTAGAACATATTAATAGGAATTCACATATTATTAAGTATGAACGTTTGAAGTTGATTGATTATTACGCAATAATTCTGATTGTCCATTTGTATTTAATTCTAAATAAGAATTCTTAATAAATATAATAAAGACCATTTGATCAGAACATATGTAAAATAATTAATCGTTTATTACATTGATCGATAAGTAATATCAGAAGTTTATTCAACAAAATTGACTTGAACACATCAGTTCATCGTCATTAACAAAAAAGGTACAAGTCAAGCATGAAATAAAGTGAGAGTGAATATAATATTATCAATCATTTACTTTACATATCATATATTACATGTATACAAATGCAGTACCCAATATATACGTTCTATAAAAATACTACTAGTACAATTAAAAAATTATATGTCATTCCTTTTTTCCTTGTTAACATATTAAGAACAATGTTTATTTGAAAGGAAAATATTGCTGGATTTAACACCAGAACTTTGCTTGCCTTTCATTATTTAAAAAATAGTTTCGCCATGATTCAAGGGCTACAATTGTGAATTAGAAAATGTTAAGATGAATGTAAACGCTTAAGATGTTTTGCTGCAGTTATGAGCTGCGTATTGATCTAAAAGCGATGTTATCGAATCTGTGCTTCCTTGAATTGTTGAACTGTATTGTAGTTGAACCTAAGCAACAGGGGGAAAAAAACCTTTTTACAATAATTTAGTTTTTTAAAATTTTTGAAATTCTAGGGTAAGATTTGACACAATATTAATAAAAAGATTCCCCTGTTAGTTGTCACCGAAGGCTGCACCTTTATTATAGAAAGAAGTTTTGCTTTCAATCGAACGCTTTTAATATTGTCCATTTCAGAGTTTTGATGATAATCGTAAATACGTTTGCTAATTTAATTAGCCACTGTCATTTCAAATTTCCCATTTTATAAAATGCCTAAATTCATTAGCGCGTCGATCCAGTTGATTGAATATATGCTTTTAAAGTTTTATGTAACAGCATGGAAGCACCGTTAGAATATATCATTTTTTTCTCCAGGGAATCATTTATATTTCTGAATGATCGTTAAATTTACTTATAAATTACAGTTATGCCAAAATGAGTCTGCAATTTTCAAGTAATTTTGTTGTAATTATTTCTTTCGAGGAATCACCCTTTTTATTGTTTTTGTGCTAATTAATGTACATGTAGTCACCGAAGGTGTATTATAACGTTGTTAAGTGATTTCTATTCGCCTTAAATGAGCGGAAAAACTAATCTTTAAAAAGCAATGATTTTAAAAACTGTTGATCAAACTCAATGATACACGTTCAATTCCAATATTGTGTCAACTGATAAGACAATAGGGAGATAAGATAGGTATTCAGTTCTGGTGTTTGTTAACTCAAAAATTCATTTATTACACACATGATCCATAAGAATGATAAGCTTAAGCCGTTTATGTTTGACAAATATTGATTGTGCTTAAGGAATTACATGTATAAATGATAATATTTCAAAAAAAACATCTAAAACTTAGCAGTATTAAACTTTTGATAACAACATGAAACCGTAACAAAAGTTTACCATGATCTTGTTTTAATAAAAAACGCCGATTTAAGTTAAAATTATGTATGGAACAACAATAGCATATATATCTATATCCACTGAAGAAAACGATTTTCTAATTTCAACAGTATTTCTGAAAGTATACGTGGCAAGAAGGGACACACCTTCAAGATCATTTTTGTAAAATATTTTAAAATTAATTACACATTGTAATGAAATTAAGCTTGATGTTAAAAGTAGCTGACTTATAAAATGATAGTAAAAGTTTCTATTTATCGGTTAAGCTTTGAATATACATGTAAATAATGAAACTTAGGAGAAACAAATGCTAAGAAGATGATCTCCATGTGATACTTTTTTTACGTTTGCCATTACGATAAACAAGAATTGTCAAAATCGTCTCGGAGATAAGAGCGTGTTAATGTTTCACCATAAAATCTACAGTCCCTAAGTATCTTTAATTTTTATTTTCTTCCCTTTCAAACTTTAAGGGAGAAACTTATAATTGCAAGCTGTTTATTGTCATGCATAATACAACTGTGTTAATTAAACACACTGCAATTAGAATAAACAATTACACGTTTCGTATTAGAAAGGATTTCGTTGTGTAGAACAGTTCAATCAAATGTCAAGTAGTACGCTCGAAAAGTTCATTAATATCCTTTGTCAAACAAAATAAAATATGCCATGAAATTAAGTGCGTGTTATTTTTTACTGTCTTATGATAAAATATTCGATTTTCAATTCAGTAACTTATGATTATTTTCAGGAAGCGTTTTCATTGAGTTCATATGACATGCGTGTCGGGTTTTGAGTGAATAACTTTATGCTTTATATTGTAAACTGAAAACTGAAATAAACTGGAAAAAATCCCAAGCCCCCCCCGTAAAACTATATCTAAGCAACATATCTGACACGTATAATAAATAATCGTCCATACCTGAATTATCAAACTATATTGTTGTCAATAATCATTTCATGATATAACTCAATGCCAAATGAATTCAGCTCTGTGTAATATAAAATGAGAAATTAAGAATATAAAACTCTTGTATGTCTTCAAGAATGCATCTTAGTATTATGTTGGCACATGTGGCAATTGTTAAAATAAGCATAAATGTCTAGAACGAAATAATCATTGTTTATCATTGATTTCTACAACAAAGTGTTGTGCAAAATGTTATATTTAAGTATGAGTGTGTGTCTGGAAACAAAAGACGCACGTATATTATTATATTGTTGTTATAACGGTAATTAAGATCATTTTATTGTTCAAATAGATCTAAAATATAAAGTTTTTCATGTAAATGATTAACACAACCAAACTATTTCTGAATATAACTTGATAGAACCATAACAACTTTTTTGTTTGCAACTTTAAATTCCTTACTTCTTCCTTATAACAACGATGCAATATCTGTGAAAACAAAACATTATTTGCAAATTACCTTTTCTAACTTTTATTTTACAACCATTATACAAACATGTATATACAATGTGACATATTTCTTGTAGAGGAATAACCAAATACGCTTAACAAACAACAACACAAACATAAACTCCCTAGCCTTAAGATTGGTGCTTATATTTTAAATGTTTGAATATTTTTGTTAGCATATCTTACTTTTTGTATTAATAGCACTAACTCCCTAAAAATTGACAAAAAGCTAGGCTCAATGTAAAGTATAGTTCACATTTACTCTACCTCATCCATTGGAAGAAAATGAAGAGTACATATTAACTGGATGCGTCAAACCTTAAAAACCGTGTACAATTAATCCAATTAGAAACAAATGAAAAATGATGTTTACTAAACGCTCTAAATCATCACATTAATAATTTTAAAAAAAGTTGAGCCAAACATATCGATTTCTTTCTAGACATTTCAATTTATGCAATCCATTATTTATTTTTATTACTTATTATAATAAGTATAGGTGAATGATGCAAAAAATGGTACCTGATATTTTCAAAGTGTAATAAAATCAAAACTACACGGTAAAAGTAATTATTACTTTACAATGTCAACTAATACACTTTTGATGAAATTTGGGAGACTTTGGACACAGGCACCCGTATTTGGTTAATTTTAGGGGATATTAAAATTAGGCTCTCGAAAGTAGGAAAATTGCCAAACACGTGTTAACACGTCAAGGTGGTCATACCTTACATATGTACATTTGGACATGTCTAACATAATGAAATATGTTTCTGTTTGAGCTTGACTTTTATTATGGCTCGTACATTTTATATCTACGTTTTGTGATCTCGTTTGATTTTCAAATGTCCCGCCGACTTCGATATAAAGAAAGTCGACTGTGCATTCTTTTTTTATTTATATTTAAGCATTTTCTTTTGCATTTTTATTTAGCTACCCTAATCTTATCTGACGTAGGGAACACAAACGAAATGGATTGCAGGTAAATCTGTATGATAAATATAAGAAATACTTAAACAGCGTATTGATCTAAAAAAAACATGTAAGATTTGTTTATGATGATGACTAAGGCAGTGATTGGAATAAACAAAAATATGAACCCGAAATTTTATCTTTAACGAACGTGCTATCATGTCTGTGAAGTTTATGGGGACAATCAAATCTGAATGGAAATTGCGACTACAGTTTACGACAGAAGTATGACTGTATTTTAAAATTTAAAAGCAAAGAATACGACATTGAAACGTTACGTTTTTATATAATTGAGTGTTGTTTAAAGACGCTCCGACTGATGTCCACTGTTTTTAAAGTATGAAATCTTCATTTTAATGTATAGAACATTTTATTTAAATACCGATACCACATCATAAATTATAACAAGGTCTAATCATTTGTTTTGCCCCCTTGGAATTTTTACTTATTTGAAGTAGCTTCAAAAATATGCATTGATCATATAGAAAATAAAAAACAAAAAAAAATTCTTTTCTCTGACGAAACAGTGCAATTTCTAAGGCAAAAATTAAAACTAAAATTATCTAAGATCAAGATCTAAAAGATAACATATATCGTGTCTTGCCAATCCCATTGTCGTCTGCTAGTGCAGCTTATGTACTTGATACAGTTTAAATATTCTCTAATTTCTGTTTGTATGAATTTGTCGCTGATAGAACATTAAGTTTTCTTTTCTTTCTAGTCAAATAACAGCCCATAACTATTACTTTAACAGTACGAAGTTATTGCTATGTCTCTCATTGTGGTAGACTTTGAATTAAATACGCTCGATTGTTTCGTGAATTTTGCAGACACTTTAATTACCCAAAGCTTTAAATAATTTCAGGATTTTGCAATCCGTGATAAGAAAATGTATTTTATATTAAGCAATTTAGAGGAGATAATGAATTGTTTCTTAATTATATATTAAACATTCATTTGATACAAACAAATATTCTGATTAGTTGTCAGCTTTTTTGTTACAGTACTAAAACATATTTAATGCTATTTATGCTATTTAAAGTTAATATAAAATAAATTCGTTTTATTTTGAACAAAAAAAAAACATATATGCCATGTAAATTTGTTTTTATTAATTGCAATATAAAAGACCAAATGTTATTTATGCAATTGATTATTTTAAGAGGAAAAGAAGAAACATTGTAATGGTTATAAAGTAAAAGCCGTACTTTCAGTTGATGTATGTATTTTTTAAATACGTATTATGTGCACATTTCTATAAATTCATATTTATGTATATATCCGAACAAATAAACTTTACATGCAATTTTGATAATTGATTGAGGTTTGTTCAAAACCATATCCGAACCAACGTAACTAACAAACAGTCATATAACGATATAGTGTCCGTTTGTTAGAGCATGCTCATGACCTGCATTGGTTATTGTATGACGTCTGTCTTCGTCTAGCAGAAGTGTAGCGAATCTAAAGTTTCTCAAATTCCTAAAGGCAAGCATGATGTGATTAAAGGATTCCATTTTTATACAATTTAAAAAATAATGTAACTAGCAAAGTGACATCGAAAGGGCAAAATATAATTAATTTTCACTCGCTGTTCTGTGTGTTTCAGTTAATAAAAATGTACAAAGGTTCGATATATTAATTGTTGAATTCAAACGAAATCGATGACTCAAATACGTGGGAATTTCTGTTAGAATTAAATAATGTTAAGCAATCTACCTCTAAAATAAGCACCTAACATTGCAGCTTTTATACTGTAAACAGTTACAGGTTGTTTTAAAAGCAAAAGCATTGTTATACAGTCAAATGTACTAGAACATGCTTAGTGATGCATTATAACCTTTGTAACGTAGTATTCGTTACTTTGTTAACTTCTTTTTAACTAGCTTCAATTCCTATTTCCTGTATTGTGCTCTGATATAAGCCATTGCATTTTTTCGTGTATAACACAACTACATTGCAAGTAGTTCTGTACAGTGAATTCTAGGTTTTAACAGCTAAGAGCTGCGGAAATAATTTCCATCATTTGAGTTTGGATTTACTTTGGATATAATCCAATGTTAGTAATGTATTACCTGGATTGCTTATATGATAATTATTAAGAATGCTTCACTAGTCTCATTATCAATTATTATAATGTATGGACTTTGAGACAGTTTACTTACTTTCTATTGCACCTAACTATAGACATATTCAATAATAAAACGTTTGCATACAGAATAACCATTACTCTGATCATAATATGAAATCGTGCTACAAAGCATTATTCGATTGGAGCCTTTTAATTTTTTCAACCATTGAGCAGTTAAGCAAGTTTTTTTTTATCGCAATACTATAACTTAGAACCTCGACCAAGAAATATCTATTCACCCGTTTCTATAAATGTAAGGTACTCCTTTAGGCGCTTCATAACTTAATATGACGAATAACCCATACAAAGGCAGATTAGTCCGGTATATTTAAGTCATAAGCATTGATTGCAATTTTACAAAAATTAAAGAATGGACGGGAAGTACGTTTTGTTATGTATACAAATTGATTAAGAGTGCATTGGAACTGATTTATTTTAACAAGAAACATGGAAAAAGATACCTTATTACGAAAGGATTTATAAATATTAACATTGCAAAACAATCATTATAATTAATAAAATTGAACTATTATTTGCATATAGAGACTGATGTTCAAAAAAGCCAACCATGCCCGAACGAATCACAATGAAGTTTATTTCACGTCTAAAGATTTTTATTTTGATTGTTTTTGTCATTAAAAAATATTATCGTGTCATTTAAAAAATATTTTCGTGATTATTTCTTTCTGGTATTACCAGGCACAGGGAAACATATATTTATACTGAAGGTATTCTTTAATATAAAAAATGTGCTATTTTGTAAACACAATAAAAGTTTATCAAAATTGAGTAATTTAAAGACAAGTATTTTTACCAATGAATAAGAATGTTTTATATCATAACATTTGTAATATGGTTTATAAACGATGTATCTAATAAACACGCTGCATATATCAGAGCAAATGACTCCGATTTATTGCACCTAAGATGTAATAACATTCTGAGTCTGAAATAAACGTTGTTGCTAGAAATGTCTGCTTGTATTATATTACCACATCTTAGTTTCTTGATATCAAAATGAAAACTTAAAGAAAATATATGCAACTTGAAAATAAAATCTTAGAACAAATCTGTAGACATGTGTGTAATAAGAGTATGCAGGAACGCAGTTTTATTACGGGCACAATGAGGATAACTCTTTCTG
Source organism: Ruditapes philippinarum (assembly GCF_026571515.1). Lineage (NCBI taxonomy): Eukaryota > Metazoa > Mollusca > Bivalvia > Venerida > Veneridae > Ruditapes > Ruditapes philippinarum. The sequence continues at coordinate 39,700 of NW_026863982.1, forward strand.
TAGACGAAGTTGCTTGATTCAAGTAAAAAACATTGTTCTTTCAACTATTTAATATACACTTTTTTCATAGAGCCATATATAATATGACTAAGAAAAATCCCCGAGGTCAATAAAAACTAATTCCAGACTGGGTTTGGGTATGTACGCCATAAAGAATGTAAAGTGCATTATATTGAACGTCAACTAGCACTGGAAGCAGTATTCTACCTTCAACACAATAATCTAAAAGAAATAGAATCAATAATTCCAAGGTCCAGATAAATATGATAAATATAATGACACAGAATTACGTGACATGTCGGTCATATGGGTTTTCTTTTTATTCATTTTAGGCTTCAAAATTTCTGGTCCCCTTTCCAAATTCAATTATATTTGGTGCCGTTCTTGTGTCTTTCTTTTTTAACCTATTAGAGCACACGCATTCTTTTATTTGAATACCTTACGCTGTTTTTTTTTTCTTGAAATTGCACTAAATTGCCACAATGAAAGTTTTAAATAGAAATTTGTACAATTTTCGTAAAATGTAAAATTCTGTTTTATCCGGTTATATTAGGCAGGAACGGTTATTATATTTTTTCAGTACCGTAAATGAACAACCTCAATCAAACCGAGGATGCAAAATCTTCAAATTTGTCTATCTGGATGTTCTTTAGGGATTCCGTTTACATTATTTTCTGTTCTCCTAACACATTTGTTTGGTATGTATGGATATCTGAAACAAAATTATTTCAACTTAACATAATATTCTAAGTGCATTCAATATTAAAGCTACCATTGTTGAATATAAGTCTAGTAAATTATTGACAAATATTCGGAAAGCACATTATATATTAAGCAAAATAATGTCAATCATTTCCCTTTTCGAAAATATGTTGGCATCTGCCCGGACAAACTCCATTAAAGTTGACAATTGTAATAGTACACACGGAAATGAACCGGAATCGATCCAAAAAGAACGAAAACACAACAGTAACTAACCATTTTGTTATACATATTTGTTTGATAATGAAAGACAACTGTGCAATTGTTATAAGTCTTACTGTGGACTTTGATTGTTGCATTCACTTGTCTCTTAAGATAATTTCTGCTGTGCATCTTTTTGCTTATTCTTACTTAACACATATTTTAACCTTATTTTTGTTTCCTTTGCTATTTCTTTACCACTTGGTAACAAGACTTCTTTAACAACCTCGGTAACTAGACTTCTTTGGATTAAAAGTGTTTGCAACAATATCGTTTGCCCTACCCTGTTAATGTTTAAAAACAGTTTCATAAAATAAACACTTAACTATTCCAAGTTATCTATTCAGCTATACAAGATATACGTCTATCTCTAAATTATCTCTGATACTTGCATTGTTTTTAGTTCTCAAATCAACAGTCTGTCTCTACTAAATTTAATAGTAATAATTTAAACGAGATAATGAGTATATGACCAATTTCCGCAATATGATATTTTAACAACTACTGTAGTTGATAAAGAAAGCTAAATAACTAAAATACTAAATTGCTCATGTGAATATATATAATAACGACCAGAACATAAAAAATTTCATTTTGCTCAAATCACTTTTCTGACATTCATACAAATATTGTGAAAAAAAAATGCAATAACAATTGTGATTTCCTTCTTTTGTGAGGATAATTGTGTATTTTTATTGTTCTTAATGCCGTCTGAAGCAATAAATAACGTTCATACAGACAACTCTGTTACGATTTCAATTTTAATGACTTTTAAGAATCAGTAATTTTGAAAGGCAATATTCTATAAGTTGTGTAAAACTAAATATCTTATACCTAACTGTTCGTTTCTTTAATCATACTTGGAAATGAGAGAGTTTTCAAATTAATAACGAACGAATAAAGCCGTAAAACTAGATACTTTTAAGTGTTGTATGTATTACATTTTTATAGCTATATATTTATGAGAGTTTCACCTCATTTCTTTCATATAAAAAAAAACATTAATTGCCAACTTCTCTCTTTATTGCCTCATTGAAAAATGTATCTATCTGTTTAACAACAAAACAAAAAGTCTGAGCAAGCCGAGCTCTCTTTTTTGTATAATTGTACTTAAAATCAGTTTTGTCTTGTGTATTTTCTTCAAAGTCAATTCCGTTTCAACGTCTTTTTCATATTGAAATCATTGTTTTGGATATTATTTCTGATTAAATTTTTTCTGCTTCTATTACATTGCATTAAAATGTGCATATATTTTATATTTTCAATTATGTACACAGCATAATAAAACATATAATTTGATACGACAAAGACTCAGTGAGTCAACCGATTTAATACGAAACTTGCACTACGAATAATAAGCATCTCGAGTGAAAGGTTATCAAATAAAACACGTTTGATAATGTTACAATGTACGAATTGTAATTTCAAAAGGCCAGATGTAAGGTGCGTGCAAATCTGCAAACTCCCATTTAAAGTTTTTATACAATCATTACACTTCTCTAACATTGAATTTGAACTACCATTTTCTTTAAAAACATTTTCATATCACAAGTTGTGAATACAGTCAAAAGTTTGGAATATAATATTGTACTTGCGTTTGTTCTTAAGAGAAAATATAATATGCAAAAATCACTTTCTCTTCCAATAACAATTTAACGACATCTTGCTCGATTGACTTGAGAGGTATCCTCTTATTGTCACTCAAAATAATTGTGTGCATTATTAACAAGATTGTGTCATTAGCAATCAATCTCATTTTATTAATAGCACTATTCACTTATTTTGATAAACTGTAATGGTCAGTTTCCGAAATTAATGAAATACCTTTCCTTACCTAACCTACTTATTTACTTACTTACTTACTTACTTACTTACTTACTTACTCGTTCATGTATAACATAATAACTGATTATAATCAGTTTATATTATATGAATATACTACTTATCATTTGTACATACTAATTTTCAAAAATAATACAATTTTATTTAAGTCCGTCTAGTTATCTCATTACAATCGGCTTTTATCTGTTTATGAAGGAAAACAACTTTCCTTTTCAGGCGATGACGTTAGGGAAGTAACAAAAAAGGTTCTATGTTCTGCCTACCAAATGTAGACATCAATAGCGTTACAAAATCTTTTGATAATGATATTGCTTTCAAGGCAATTTCAGACAATTTCCGCATATTGTATTACAGATGTCAATAATGATAAAGGGTTGCAACCTGGCTGCCCACAAACCTCCGATAAAGCAGAGAAAAGAGGTTTTATGTAACTCAATTTCGTGTTATATCGTGTGCCTAACTATAGATTATTTCAACCGTATGAATTCATAATTCCATTGACATATTTTATTGAAAAAAAGTACATTTTGTGATAATTTTAATTTCAACTAACAATACCGTAAAAAATTAACAAGTGTCAAAAAATTTAAACTCTATTTTGAGAACATTTTGAAATAAAACACGAACGGTATGCACAGTTCTCTGACATAGTGATGCGAGGAGAAAGATAATTGCCGAAAACAATGAAAACAAAAGCATGTTTTGTTTTCTTCCTTTCTTGGTATTGTACAATAATTATATGGAAATTAAATTAAAAAAAAAACAACAAAAAAAAAAAAAAAAAAACCAAATAAAAAACATGAAGAAACAGTAGCAACACAAAAGCATTGGTAGTGAAGCAATGTTAAAAGGCACAATGGTTAAAGTGATATTAGGTGGTATTAAAACGGCACTTTTAAATAAAACTGAAAACAACACCTGAAAATATACAGTTATACAGTTGCACATTTTGTTTTACATGCACAACAACCCTTAAAGTATCCCCTTCTACAGAAATACTTATCATCGGACGATTATTACTTCAGCATAGCCCTACGGAAGAATACATTTCATTAACTGAATTATTGTACTGTAGCCCTTTTTTGTGAAGGAGCTTTGTCACGTGGAAAATATAGGCTCTACATACCAGTCGGAAGACACATTTTATTGATTTTCCATTCTTTCTTAACACGACATCTCTATAATACTTAGATATGACAGAACGGCCTCTAGAAAAAGAATTTTAGACAACAGTTCAAGAGCTATTAAAAACAAAATCTTCATAACTGTCTTGACACTAGACAATTGCTATGTAATGCATTTTCGACGAACATTTATGGTCACCCACATCTTATTTTACGTTTATGAACAGGTATAAAATAATGAAAACATATTTCTATACCAGGCAAACGGCAATTGAAATAATTAAGGAAACTATTTAAGTTTTTTTCGAGTGCATTTAAGTCACTCCTTCTTCAAATCAGATGTTACCAAAAGACGTATCCATCTCGCAGTTATTCGCCTAACTTTTAAGTTGACTTTTCGTTTTGACTTCGACTTGGGCTATCTAGGTAATTCACGTTATGAATGATTTTGACAGTAGCTATAGAGCATTTTCTACAAGATATACAGGTATAATTAATTGACTCGAAAATTAATGAATTCATATCTGAAAAAGATGCAAAACTCACTTGTTCATTTTTGTCCAAAATGTTACAAATATAGAAATAATCATGTATAGCAAATTTGTCTGCAGCATGATGCTTTTGATTTATTAAAATAAAGGTATCTCGTTCGTTTATTAATACTGTTAACTTGTCAAAAGGCTCGTCATAAGCAAGGCGCACCAGTGTAAAACTACAATTGTGTACCTTTGGCGAAGTGAAATAAGTGATGCTAATTAATAATGAATAAAAAATGTAATTGATATGACGTTGTAGAGGTTTATATCGAAAATGTATAAAAGATAGTAAAGATGCGTAGAGCTAGTTAATAGTTGTGTTGTGTTGTGATGTCTTTCATCGGAACTGATGAGTTCGCGTGAACATATGGTTTATCTAAACACCTTATTCGTGTTTAAAAATGGCTTAAAAATTAGTAATGATTTTTTTGTAGTACCTGCATTTATTATCCAATAATGCGTTACGACTGATGAATATAACCAGGTTTTTTTCTAAATCTTTATATTTTGTTTCTCTTCTCGGAAAAACAGTGATATTCCGCACGACATATTTAACGAAATGCATTATCTAAAGCTTATAATATCCGTGATATTTTTATTTCTTTTGTTAACCTTTTTGTTAAGTGAAAATATAAAACTCGATACACTCCTTTTTCCCCTATTGTACTATCAATTTGACACATTTAACCACTAAAAACTCTGTTTCCTGTGTTTTATAAACACTAAAGAAAATATGGCATTTAGACTGGCCCCTCGTGGATAGAAATCACTTAACAATATCATGACACTCCAATAGTTACATAGCTGATTACATAAGCTTGTAATTTGAAATAACATTATTACAAATTCGTATTCAATCGTGCAGTATGTAACGTCAATGGTATCAATAATTATATTGTTTAGGAACAATGAATTAAAGTGATCCAACATTCAATTATGCTACCAATGCTTTGTCCCTTAAGAAAATCGTGACAACAACGTTGATTTCATTGTAGAATATACTAAGCAGACCTGCAAACATGAGGTTTCTGAAACAAAAATAATGATTCTAAAGGAATGGTATTTAATTGTTATGTTCTTTTATTCTGTAACTAATATAATTATGTGAACGAAACACGTACATATAGCTAAATATAATATAAATAATAAAAATTACCCGAATTATAAAATTTTAAAACAAATAAGATTCAAAACGTATTATACGTTCATGTCCAATCAAAATGTATCGATTGCTTAATTAAAATCATATGACCGATTTTTTGTCTTTTCTTTAAATGTTGTACTTACATTTTCAAAGAATGCTTACACAATATGAAAATGTATAATCCTTAGTTTTAGTTGAAAAAAATGATTGATTGATTATATTGTGCGTTTTTCCAGTAATGCAAAGGGATATCAAAACATGTTTAAGTTCAACAAAACAAACCAAACAATATGATCGCAAAAAAGCTGGCAATAATAAATAGGGTAGCAGAAACTGTAATCGCTGCTTAATATAACAGTTTCCGCAAGGACCTTAACGCTGTCAAGCTTCTTCGGGGTCTCAAATACGCCAAAACCCTAGACCCATGAGTTTGTTTAAATTTAGAATGTCGAATTAAAGAAACTTTTTTGCACACATATCTTAAAATATACCGTTATAGACTGTTACGATGATGCATATCTTTTTTTTCTAAATATCAGCTAGATGGAAAGGTTGTAAAAGACGTAAACATTTTAAGACATCCACTTGTAACATTAAATTTGATTATATATTCTTATAAAATAACTTGCGCTTCTTAAAATGGAATGTTTTCTGGTGTGATATTCTGATCAACTCCCGAAGTTTTTCCAGTTGTTTTATTCCTTCAAGATTCCTTGCTCTATCGCATGAACTTCGTGAAATCACTAACCCAATTCAAAGACATTTTACAATACAAGTTTTTCAGTTTAGGATGCGATATAGCAACATGTCGCCTAACTGGAATGAATATTGTTTCCTCCCGTCGGTGATAAAACAAGATAATAATTATTATAATAAAGATTTAATTACATTGTGCCTGATATAACACGACACGTCTCTTTATTGTAGAAAACAAAGAATCCATTTGCAATTACTAATAATTCTGGATCAAGATTAAATTGATAACATATAAAATGAAAAAAAATGTTTATTGTTATAAGCTTTAAAGTTAATCGTTTGCAAACATTAATAATGACGGTCCTCGTGTGAAAAGAAATGTTTTACTTTTTAGTAACAAAATATTTGATCTTACAATGAAAGTAGAAACAAATCTGCAAATCTTACGACTATGTATGTTATAAGGAAATACATTTTAAACTGTCCGATTTCTTATTTGTATCTAGATATATACTTCCAGGACACACATCTTTTCCGCGTGAACAATATTTTATTTAAAACTTAAATATGAACAAGATTAAATTATTTAACTATTGTACTAACCCTTATTGATATATTGATAACCTTTATATCAATTGCACTTGGCGGATAGTTTCAGGAACGGATTCGAAAGTGTGTATATAAGCTTAAAACTTTCTACACAACCAGACTAAATTGAAGTCTGTCTTAACCTTTTACCTCATATAGACGTGTTTTGACGGGTTTTTTTTGCCCCCCCCCCCTTCCCTTGAAGCCTTACACAGTAAAAAATGCCATATTTGTGTCCCAAACACTGTTTTTCGTTTGAGAAATGTTGCTAAAAAGTGATCCCTTTTTCGGCGCCGCCCCCATTAATATGGTACATCAAGGTGTTGCCATAAGGGGGATGGGCCCCTTCTGCCTGTGGTTTTGAAGGGAGCGGCAGTCCCCCTCATCGCCAAGAAAATTTTGGACATGTAACAGGCTCAAAGACAGTCTGTCACATTTTATATTAATAAGGTGGTGTCGTGTACGAAATGCCTCTATTTCCTACAACAAAGCTCCTACACACAAATGGTTGCTACTTCAGTTATTGAAAGCAAACCTCAGGAGGGCTATGTTGAAGTATTTAAAAACTGGATATCACTTCTGCGGTAGGAAGAGATATTCATAAGGGTTAACAAGTGGTCTTTATTTAAATTGATCATATTGCATTACTTGTTGACCCACTCTCGTATAATGTTATAATGTAGTTTTCAGTCTAATATTAAACTTATGACATACCATTAACGAATGTCGGTATGTCTCAGCAAATCTCTTTATAACAAACAGGTAAACGAACATTCAACGAGTTCACGGCATAATATATATAATGTTTACTGCATTTTTTATTCAGAGAAGGAAAGCAATGTCCGAATAAATAATTTCTTTAATATATACACCTGGAAATAAGTTAAGCACATCCGGCATAATGTCTTAATTTTGTTATAACCTTAACTGATATTTTAAATTATATTTTTGCAATGGTACGAATCACCTTTGATCAGCCTGCAATAACTTTAGGAAGCTCTGCAACAGGATTGGCAAAATTTAGCTCAAAATTGCATTTGACGCCTTACTGGTAGTACGGTACGCTCCCTTCGCAGCTTACTGAATACACTCCCGTTACTTCAGACCGCTGCTGTAATACGCGTCGATTCATGATATTGACCTTTATAGTGAACTTTAAACGACCAATGAAAGTTTTCCAAATTCCAAATCAGCCTAAAATCTTTATACGCATTTTCATTGGTTGAAACAGATGACGTGTGTACAAAATTATAAATAGACGGGTATTTCCTCAAAATTATGTAAACAAATAGCGTAACCGGCACCAGACATCACTACAGAAGTTTGTTTTTCGTGCAACCTTGAACAAAATTTGGATACATTTGATTGTTCTAAACATGGTCATTTAAGTAACTTTGTTTTTCAAGGAAAAGCGCACCTTCATCGACATTATTTACGAGAGAAACCAATTTCCGCGATCTAGATTTATACATGGGAATAAAAACATTGACATGTCTTCTGTACTCTGAATATCATGTGTGAGGAAGATGCACCTGTAAGTGATGTTGAAGAGAATTGAGATTGTACTGTATTTGATAAAGTAGCCAACAGTACACCAGTCTGATCTGCAGGAGTCAAGACAGTTCAGGTGTCAATATGGTATGGATTTTGATTTATGTTTAAACATTTGAGTTTGTGATAATGTGTTAGTAATGTGACATTATTTTTCACTGTACATATTGTTTCAATAGACTGACTACTTGAATTGTGATTGAACAAAAATTAATGATAGTTGATCAGTAAATCCTAAACATAAAAAGACTGCAGCAATCCTTTAATAAAATGACAGCCACACTTTTTTAATAAAATGACTACCTGACACTCCTTTAATAAAATGACAGTTTATGAAGGATATTTACAAATCTTTTTTTGGTTAATGGGATTTATACATTACTCAGTTATTTTAATTTTACTGTAATGATCACAGAATCATGACAAATGTATACCTACCCAGGAAAACATGATTCAGCACCCTTAGCATTACTAAATGTGAAATATCTCAAATTGGCCAGATTATCTTTCAATATGGACTGAAGCATTTATCAATTTGAAAGAAACTTCACAATTTCTAGTGACTGAAAAGTGAATAGTGCAAACCATGATCAGATCTTACAACACAGATATATGCTTCCACAATAGCTTCTCTATAATTCTATAAAGTGTAAAAATTGTATAAAATATATGTAACCATGCAGCTAAAACAGAAATTTAATCTAAAATGTATGTGTGCATGGAATATAGAAAATTTTAGTAGCAATCATTTTCATACAGTGTTTGATTTCTCTTAAACTCTTTTTACAATGGTTGTTTTGTTTTTGTTTTTTGTTTTTGTTTTTTTTTTATTAACAATTAACAAAAAAATACAAAGTAATTATATTTAGAAATTCTAAAATATTCACTTTTATTGATATTCCTTTCATTTTGTTAACAAGAATATGTGAAGCTGTAGATGATATGTTTTGAATTTGTAACATAATATAAACATTTACAAAATATCTTCCAGATTGACCACAATAGAGAAATTTATGTGGCTTTTAAATAAAAAAAAAATCTTGTAACAGTTATCATATTTTATATATTAATTAATATAAAAGGACCATTACAGTTATCAAATTGATTTATTAATAAACATGTCAGGGTTATGCAGGAGATTAGTGCTTTTCATGTATTTAAAAAACAACTTATAATGAGGGCCCAGTGGATTTTTTTCTTTACTTGAAAGTTGAAAACACAAACCTTTTTTAGGCAAAGACTGTTAGGAGCGTTTTGGCATATGTGTATATTAATTTGACCTTTATAGCTGAATGGCTTAAAGCTTAGTATTCATTTGTCTAAATACTAGAACAAAACATTGCTTCTTGGACAGTCAAAGTTTCTTGACAAGAAATGTAAATAATACATATGAGCCGTGTCATGACAAAACCAACACAATGGGTTTGCAACCAGCATGGACCCAGACCAGCCTATGCCTCCGGGCAGTCTGATCAGGTTCCATGCTGTTCGCTATCAGTTTCTCTACTTGTTTTTAGGGTTGTTAGCGAACAGCATTAATCCTGAATCAGATTGCGCGGATGCGCAGGCTGGTCTGGATCCATGCTGGCTGCAAACCCATTATGTTGGTTTTGTCATGACGCGGCTCATATATATCTTCCAAATTCCCTAGGTCATTTGAAATGTAAAGAGTTTGTTACAGTTATATTTCTCTTGGGAGAAATTAGGCTATTTTTTGATAGATTGCACAAATATCTGTTTAAAGGTCACATAATTACATGTACAGTTTAGTTACTATAAAGTTTGGCGATGATAGCTACAGGGATTTTACTATTCCCAAATGTAAGGTGCTAATGGGGTATTGAATGTATAAATTTAAATAGTAGCTCAGAAGGAGATATTTTATGAGATGATTTAATTTTCAAAATTTTAAGTTTCTGCATTTTGACAGATTTCTGTAGATGTTTAAATGGATCAACACCATTTATTTGTTATCCTCTTCTGACATTACAGACAGTGGACTATATTTTGACATTTATTAACATAAAGTTGGTATTTTCTTTAAACAACAGGACTGTTACTGTATAATTAAATGATGTTTTCATACTGTACAATTCTTATATACAGTACTATATACATGTATATAATTAAATAAATGTAACAACTTCTGTTTTTTAGGGTATATGAAAAAAAAAAAAACAGAAAGATGTGTTTCATCCAGTGTTTCACAGGGGTTGAAGAGCTTTTCTAGCACTTACAGCTACAGCTAGGCCAAATAAACATTGTGTACTAGGTACATGTATAAAATAGTACAGTTGAACTTGAAGGCAGAAAACATAGAAGAAATCAGTGATCAAAGTATCTGTGGATCTGAAAGTGGGAAGTAAATATTATGAACAAATGACTTATGTGATTTTCATGCATTTACAGAAGATAAAATAAGGATTTTTGACCTTTTTTATTTATTTTAAAAATAAAATTTGGGATGAAGAATTATGTGACATATTACTACAGCAAATATCAAATCAATTCATCAATCAGAGCCAAATAGCAGTCTTAAAGTCTTCATCACTGCAAAAATGTTGAAATATGGTTAGACTTCAATACTTGTACAGTATGGACCATCATCAGTTACCTGCATTCAACATAATGATTAAGTTAAAGTAACTTAGTGTTGGAACACTTTCTCATGGAATTATAGTATAGTGTGTAATAAATTACAGGTCAAGGTTTTGCCCAGGTTTTGTCCAAAATGATAAGTTTTGTGAAAGGCAACACTGTCACAAATAATCCTTTGTAAACTTCATGAAAACTACACATAGTTTGGTGCTGCAAGTTGTGACCTTTGTCAAAAGGATGTAATGATGGAAATTGTAGAAATTTATTTTTACTGGTATTATGAAATACATGTGCATGTGCAAGTTAAATTTTTAAACAGTTATATAATCAGAATCTTTGAAGTTTCCTATCAACACTCGCATCAAATGGCTGTACATATGTTTAAAATTCTGGCATCATTTTTAATGAAAATAAGATATTTTCTTACACAATTTTGTAATATTTGTTAAATTTTAAAATTAGCTGTTTCTGAAACTTTAAAATTTACTGTGTGAGATATTGTGTAATACATTAAGGATGTAACAACTTGAATTTTGTTGACATCATTTTCTTCCCAGATCAGGAACCAGTATTTTGTGAATGATATCTCCTTTATAAATTTGAATTTTTAGGGTGTTTACAGTATCTATGTTATTACTGTTGCTTATTTATAAATGAGATAGCACTTTTAATTAATTAACAATGAGTTATGTCTAATTTTTTCAAAGTCTTAAATAAATGTAGATCTGCTGGAACCTACGTATGTTATTATTACATTGTAAATGATAGCATTTGAACTGGGGACAATTGTTTCACATTCGCATCATATCATAGAACAAGCTGCATAAATCCTGCATGATTATATTTGTTTAGGAATATGGTTCCTGTTCCAAAGTTAGATTTTTATGCCCCCACAATGTGGGAGCATTATGCCCCCACAATGTGGGAGCATATAGCGTTGTACTTGTCCGTCCGTCCGTCAATCCGTCAGTCAGTCAGTCTGTCCGTCCGTCCCGAAATCTTGTGAACGCAACTCCTCTTAAACCGGATGGCAGATTTTGCTTAAACTTACAGGGATGAACAACCTTAATGTGTAGATGGCAGTAAAGGAAGGAATTTTTGTTGCGACCAAATTTAACAGAATTATGGCCCTTTGTTGATTTTTTCACTATATACTATGTAGAAATTTTGTGAACGCAACTCCTCTTAAACCGGATGGCAGATTTTGCTTAAACTTACAGGGATGAACAACCTTAAGGTGTAGATGGCAGTAAAGGAAGGAATTTTCGCTGCGACCAAATTTTACAGAATTATGGCCCTTTGTTGATTTTTTCACTATATACTATGTAGAAATTTTGTGAATGCAACTCCTCTTAAACCAGATGGCAGATTTTGCTTAAACTTCCAGGGATGAACAACCTTAATGTGTAGATGGCAGTAAAGGAAGGAATTTTTGCTGCAACCAAATTTAACAGAATTATGGCCCTTTGTTGATTTTTTCATTATATACTATGTAGAAATTTTGTGAACGCAACTCCTCTTAAACCGGATGGCAGATTTTACTTAAACTTCCAGGGATTAACAACCTTAATGTGTAGATGGTAGTAAAGGAAGGAATTTTTGCTGCGACCAAATTTAACAGAATTATGGCCCTTTGTTGATTTTTAGTTTTCAACTTGTGGCACATGTAGTCCAAAAAATATTTGACCTAGAGTCATAAGATTGACAGAACAGTGGCGTGTGGGGGGCATCAGTGTCCTATGGACACATTTCTAGTTTAATTCAACTTGTAATGTCTGAACTAACAGTTTTGCTTTAACATGAAATTATTTATGGGATATTTGTCATTCATTACAACATAATAAGACTTCCAGCCTTTCTTTAAATGCTTTTAGATGTTACCTATTTGATTTTGAATTTTGCAAAATGAGAGCATTGATGCAAAATTATATCAACCCTTAGCCTGTAGATTTTATAAATGGACATGTCTGGCTTTTCATATTTTAAAAGTGTTTATTATCATTTTGGGTACATTATTCATCAGGATGAAAAAGTTAAAGTTAGTAAGACAACAGTGTGGATCCTGTTCAGTCTCCATAGCCTGGCTTTATACTGCTGGCAAAAAAATCTTCTTAATAACCTTGCGGGGGGGGGGGGGTCTCTTTCCCTATATGTGTATAGTAAAAACTTAAAAACTTTCTTGGAGCTAGAGCTTAGATATTCATCATGAAACATCTTCAAATGGGTGTCTACCAAGTTTGTACAAATAAAATCCCTGGGTTAAAATTGGTCCGGCCCCGGGGACCTATATACAGACGCGCGTCGTGTTTTTTTTTTCTTTTGAATGATTTTCTATGTCATTATTTGAGAAATTATTAATGAGTTAACTTACATACTTGCTTATAAAGCTTATAAATCCTAAAACAGTTTAAAAGTAAAGGAGGTTTTTGTTTACTTGTGTACGAGTAGATGAAATTGATATACCTTTAGTGTTCTTAAGTTACTTCTGATTATATTCTAAATAATGCTGACCATTGTAGTTTAATTTAAAACAATTTTGAATGAAATTTATTAAATTATTACCATTGATTTACCAAAAAATAAAAATAATAATATGTAGGCTCTTGCTTTGATTTAATACATATTTAGTAGACATTTTACAATGTAACAATGTGAATGGGTATCATAATTTCACTGAACTTAGTAACAATATGACTGGGTGTCTGACTCAGAAAGTTAAGTATTAAACCAGTACTGAAGGCATAAATTGTACCTTAAAACCTGAAATATCCAAACTAGCTTAAATATATATTGCCTACTCAATAACTAGATTATCCCAACCTATATATATATTTAGTGTTCTGGTCAAGTTTGATCTTGTTTTTTTATTGTAACTATTGACTTAGGATGTTAATTTCATAGGAAAAGATATTTGTCAATTTATCCCTGTGATTGTGAGTGACCTTACAGCCAACTTATGTACTCTTATTTTTGTTATGTTTATGTGATCAACCCTTTATACATTATATTTAGGTGTATGTTAAATCAATAAAATATTGCATTTGTATTTTCATATTGCATATTGTTTTCAAAATGAAGACTTACAGGTGTAAAATAAATTCATTGATGATCTACAGTGCATGCAGTTATTGTTTTTAACTTAACTATTTGAAGAAAAATGGGGCTATCCTTTACACCTGGAATTCTTCATCAGTGTCACATCTTAATGTTTTTCGTGCAACTAATGGCTTGCACTTCACCTTGGTTTGAAATCCTTTATGTGTAAAAGACTTTGCACACACTCTAGCATGGGTTTAGACAGAAGTTTGACCCTCTGAACTTCTGATTTAATACAGGTGAAAGTTTTGCCTGCAAAATTAATCTTGAAACTTAATAATAGTATACTTTGGATGTCTCTGTCAAAGGCTCATAACTTGTGAATTTTAAATGAAATATGGCCTCATGCGAACATTAAAAAATACAAGACTTGATCATATGTAAATAAATAAAATATTCCTTAGTTAATTTAAACATTTTCCATCAAGTGCTGAGTATAGTTGAATAGAACAACTGTTCTATTGACAGCCCTTGTTGATATTAATGGACAAGCTTGTGGCTCCTGATTGACTACAATATTATTAAGTAGAATACCTGAATTTCAAATGAGTATCCAATGCAGATTTACTATTGATGTGTAAAATAGTGTTGGTTGAGTCTGCAGATATATATGTATGTAGTATGTATGTCATTTTGCACAAACATGTATATCACCTACAAAACCTGCCCATCCATGAAAAAACACAGGCTAAGAAAGTACGTCAAATATTATCTTGGATTTTCTTAAATGACCATCATTAAAGTTAGATGTTACTGAATTTGTATGTATAATTATTATAGACGTTGAAATATGTTTTTTTTTAAACGGCCTTTATTAAGTTTAAATTGATATTTATGATCAGTACATGTGCTGGGATTTACAAATATACATTTTATTTGGATTTTAAAGGATTTTAACTTGGAGCTCTACACTCCAAGTGTCTGTGAGAAAATATAAGAAAAATAATTTTAACGGCCTGACGTGAACTTTCTTGCAGCCAGTATTCGTATTGAGCTACCGTTTACGTAGACTCCATTACAATTGACGATCCGTAAATAATATATTATCGCAAATTTACCATTTTTGTAGCTTTATTGGGTCATTTAATCTGGGACATAAGGTAAGTTTCTTATCTTATGTCCCAGATTTAATAGAAACGTTTAATACAAACAATTTTAAGTAAAGTACACATGAACACGCATTGTTTACATTACGGTGCGTCATATTCAGGCATGTGACAATTCGTTACAAGTAAGCTAGTCACTGATTGGCTGAAGTGTAGACACGGATTTTCCTGTCTAAAAATAGAAATATCGGTCTGAACCTACAATTTTAGCAGAGGTAAGAAGTGAGCGATAGTGGAACATTCGACCGATGCGCAGGAGAGTAGTAGTACGGGAAAGGTGAAGGCTATCGTCCGGGGACGTGGCGGTTACAAACGTTATTAAAAATTTGGTTTCTTAATGTCATTTTAAGTTACATAATAGTCAAAATTAACCAAAAATTTCTACCAGTAAATGATTTTTAACCGTTGCAACACCAAACTTATAAACACTTACAATTTTGGTACAAAACAAAGTAATGCTCTAATACAGTAAAAACCCTAAAAACCGGACCCTCAGAAAACCGGAATCCTCAGAAAAGCGGACCATTTTATAAGTCCCGTACTTTCTCCTTATATGTTCAATGTAAATAAATCCTCTGAATAGCGGAACCTCTGAATTCCAAAATCCGGACGATTTTCTATAGTTTCTAATGCTACACATGCACAAAAATCCTCTGAAAACCGGACAGCAATTTTAAGTGCCAACTTTATGATTACTAAATTGGTTTCGCTACTTATCAAATTACTTTTTCTTAGCTCAATTAAGTCACCATTTCACGACAGTGCTTTCAATCGCAACCAATTTTACATTTTTGGAGTGTATTTAACATATTTCCAGGTGTATAAAATCGGTCTAGACTGTTGTTTACCAAAACAGTTCACACTTATATCCATGGTACCTTTGTATTTTCTGTTATTTAAGCAAACTGCATCTGGCCTTTTTAACAACGAACATTTATAGTGTAGTATCTACAGGGTCCCCCGCGTTTTATATACAATTCAATTGCATGCAGGTTAATTTACTATTTCAGTATCTGAGAAGTTTTCATATTTTAAATACGATTTATCGCAGGCGTTTTTAATTTAATTTATTACAAAGCATTGCACGCAATGTTTTAAACTTCTTAACGCTATATTTCAATGAATATTATGATGATGTACGAGCTATTAAAATGATATATCCTTAAGGTTCGGAAGAACATACTCATTATCTCATTACAAAAGCAATAATGACTAATTGCATGCGCTAATGATTAACTTAAATGCACTATTTATTGTAATTATTGAAATTATACAAAACTGTTTTCCTTGTTCCAATCAAATAGATAAGATAGATTTTTATATCATTTTGTCTGCCAATTTGATACTCTGCAGCAATAAAATGTTGATTCATTATTTATTGAAAAGCCTGTAGTGATAGTTTTGTATAAATACATTTCGGAAACTTAATGAAGCCACAAATGTCGGACGTGAGGCAAAATAATTCATTGATATATTATTTGAATGATATTTGTGAGATGCCACTTGCAATGAAACAATCACGTATACGATGAGATGATTCTTCAACTTTATTATCTGCTAGGGCGTTTCGTTTACGGTAACCCTCAAATTAAATACGAGTAATGTCATACATTTAATTGCATGCATGTACGAACGATTTTTTTAATTAGTCTATTAAGTCTCTCACGTTTAATGTTGTTACATTTCTCCTAAGTTAGTATAATAATTCCTGAAGGTAGGGAAAGTATCACCGTCTACTTTAATACCATAATTGAATTCCTTAAATTTCATTGCTTCTCTACCAAAGTTGTTGGTTTTGTGTGTGTGTGTGTCAAGTGCTGTGTGGCAGCTGTAAAAAGTTGCCCCGTACTTCACTTCACTGTTGTTATATTTTCCTGGTCCTTCGGCATCATTGGTGCAAGCACTATTAAGTGTTGAGAATTGAGTACCACTCAAGCCGGTGCTAGGGGTTGCACGCATTCACTATCCCTCATGTACAGACTCAATCAAACCTAGTCTGCAATTCTCTTGTAATTTTGTTGTGATGTATGCTTCCGAGGGATCACTTTGGTTTCCAGATTTTTTTGCTTACAATCGGACTTTACGTGGCATGGATGGTAGTTTGCACTTGACACTACCGTCCATGAACAAGCGGGATTCTTATTTTCTCTATTCTGTCCTCTAGAAATTGACAGCATTTCCTATTCATTTCTTTTTCACTACTAAGAAAACAAAAATTGCCTTTTGGTATCATTGTTCTTAACAATGACAATCTCCTTCCGCCCTACCTTCTTATAATGCCAGGCAAGTGCGTGCAAGTTCCGTACTTTATTTTATTATATTCTGATTAAAAATTCGTAGGTACTTTATTATTTTATCTGAGTGAATATTAAAGTTAAAATTGCCAAGCAAAAGTACTTTTTTTAATTAATTATAGAACAGTCAAACGGTCGAAAACACAACTGATAGTTTAGCCACATCATATTACACGAAAATGAAGTTATGTGAAACCTCTTTCCTCCTTCTTATCGGAAGTTTGTAGGCAAACAGGGTGCAACCCTTTTCATGATTGACATTTGTGAGAGCAATGTGCGGAAATTAACTGAAATTGCCTTGAAAGCAATATCATTATCCAACGATTTTGTTACGCTAATAATGTCTACATTTGGATAGTTGGTAGGCAGGATATAGAACATTTTTCTTCCACTTTTCTTACGTCATCGCCTGAAAAGCGATAATTGTTTTCCTTTCTATCTATTGATTTGAATACTACAGAACATATACCTATCGAATGTAATGAAATAGCTTAACGAAAGGGATATTACATCATTTTATATAAAAATAAAATTGTATAATTGTTGTAATTAAAAATTCAAAAATGATACATAATTATTATTATGTTCATTGTTATCATATAAACTGATTCTATTCAGTGATTATGTTTAATAACTAACTTGGTCAGTTGCAATTAATACATGGAGGTAAAGAAATAGCAAAGTAGACACAAATAACAAAAATAAGGCTACAATATGTTTGAGTAAAATTATGCAAAGTCAAGAAAGATGCACAGCAGAACAAAATACCGGAAACAAGAATAAAATGCAAAAATCAAAGCCAAGAGCACCTGTTATAACGATAGCACAAATTTCTGATCAATTCGCTCCATATTTATCGACAGAAATATTAACTGTGCAACAAAACATTTTGTTAATGTTCTTCTTTTCGTTCCTTTCGGATCAATTCCGGTTATTTCCGCCTGTAATATTACAAATGTCAACTCTTATTGAGGTTTTCCGGGCACATGTTAGCATATTTTTGGTAAAGGAAATGACTGACATTCTATTGCTAATATGATGTGATTTCGTAAGATCTGTCAATAATTTACTAGACTTATATTAAACATGATAGCTTTAATTTGAATGCACGAATACATCTTTTGTTTAAACATTGTTAAATTTGAAATAGTTTTGTTTCATATATCCCTGCATACCAAACACATTTGTTAGGAGAACAGTAAAATAAAGAGAATCGAAATCTTTAAGTAGCGCCCAAAACGACACAACTGATGTTTCATCTTCGGTTTGACTGAGCCTATTTAAGGACGGTTCTGAAAAAAGCAAATTACCTTCCCTAGCACCGGCTTAAGCATATCATTCAACTTTTCAACACGAAAATTGTTTAATTTTGAATTTAGAAACATTCGCAGATGCATTGTGACACGCAAGTGCCATTCCACGAATTTGACGTTCTTTGTTATGTGAACGTAATAATTTCCCT
Source organism: Ruditapes philippinarum (assembly GCF_026571515.1). NCBI lineage: Eukaryota > Metazoa > Mollusca > Bivalvia > Venerida > Veneridae > Ruditapes > Ruditapes philippinarum. Next base: position 58,700 of record NW_026863982.1, read on the forward strand.
AATGTTTCTATATAGCATATTTCTTGTTGTAATTACTCATTTCTAATATAAACTAAACATCGTTTCTATTTTATCTGAACATATAAACAAAGAAATAATGGTGTATTTGTTTGCAAGCAACAAGTCACTTTTCACACATTACAGAACATGTTTCGTTCTCATTCTTTAACTTTCATAAACTTGCAAGCAATGCTTAGGGCTTAAATAGACCTTTTGTTTGGGTTATTCATCATACTAAGTTGTAAAGTGTCTTAATTGGTAGAAGCAGGTAAAACATATTTTCCTGGTCGAGTTTTTAGGTTAAAGTATATCGATAAAAAGTAAACTTGTTAAATTGTTAGAACTCTTCATTGGAACCGATGTTCCATGTTCTAGCTAAAAAAACTGCCCCCCCCCCCCCAAAAAAAAAAAAAGAAAGAGAGAGTCATAAATGAAGTTCCCCTATCATTTAAATCACAGCACAATGGCAATAAGTTGAAATTCCAACATGCCACAATGCAGTTAACAAATTAACGAATACTACGCTACCAATGTTATAATTATACCCTTCTTCAAATATACTGAACCGTATAGCTATATCTTTAAAACAATCCGTAACTATTTAAAGTATAAGTAAAAGATGGAATGTTAGGTGTTTAGTTTTTATGAATGAATGGCAAACATTCTTGAATTCTACCAAACAATCCCACTTGTCTGAGTCATTTTAATTTAATGCAGATTTTTATGTGTTCCTTTTTTCTTTTTTTAATCTGAAGAACGTAAGAATGGACTTGAGAAATTAATTACGTGTTGCCCTTTAGATGTCACTTCGAGGGCTACATTATTTGCAAATTATTTTTTTTTTTGTTATTATTATTTTGTAAAGAATCGTTCGCAATTCTTCAAATAAATCACAGTATTGTAGCCTTAAGGATCCAGATAATTTTTAAAGTTGATTTATGTTTGCTACATTGTAATTCAATGACGAAAAAAACGACGGCGTCATGGAATAACCACTATAATAACTTATACACATGTTAACATAAAACACTCACTTATCACAACTGTTTGTAATGTTCATCTAACTAATTAGATTCATAAGTATGAATTTATAGAGATGCACACATTAAACTATACAACTGATAAGACGTCGTTTTTTGGTACTATTTGGAACTTATTAATTTGTATCGGTATCCAAATAAAATGTTCTATTGATTGATTTATAACTACAATCGCGGAGTATCGCCATAATAACATGATAATTAGTTTTGGCTTACTTGATGGACAGAGAAGTGAACAGTGCGATATTAAAGTTGCGTTTAACAGTCACAAACTAATTGTATTCGAATGGTAGGATCACTGGTTATGTTTTGCTTAACGGCGCATCGACAAATATTTTGTTTCGCCGAAACAGGAAAGATAATTTTGGCTAACCTTGGGTGTTACAAATTTAAAGCAATACCAGGAGTCAGAACCATATTCTGAAGCTAAGAGATGCATAGACGCCAGTAATTCAAACCCATTTAGTCGCGTCCTACCATTACGCAGGGATAATCAGTGGTTGCAACCATTAGATGTAACACCTCAGACACAAGGGGTAGGATCAATTAAAATTTTATAGCAAACACTGTGTGCATTAATGTTTTTTACAATCGCATCGAATTAAATTAAAATGTTGCGAGCACATAATCTGATTTTAAACAAGATATTACGGTGTCTCTGGGAACAAAACAAAATGAAAAGCAAGTGTAAACTGAAATTAACCTTTTTAGATTAAAAGGCTAAACATAAGACATGTTAGTGTTATTCATGATTATAATTAAGACTTAGTGCCTTTAAGTTATCAAAACACATTTTTGGTAGTCCAATAGTTTTATCTTATTGTTATTTTTTTATTACAATTTTTATTACAAACTAATCATCCTGCTCATAATTGAGAAATTTACATATTGAAATGAGAGTCAATACATGTATACTTAGATAGTGAGCCGTACATGTTGCTATAAAATCATATATAATTTCATTGGTAGAGAACAGTTGAAATTGAATTAAAATTAATTGAGAATGAAATATGTTATACATCTAGCGTTCATATATAAATATTGATCAATGTTGATTTTCCTTTTTTAGATTAACGTTATTTTTTTTTTATTTAAGAGAACATTGATAATTTTACTAAGAAGACATCCATGAAGATAAAGCTGCGTTTACTATTTTAAATGCACATTTTGTTTGGATTAAGCATGTTATAATTCGAACATTTTCCAGAGATATAAGTAATTGAAAGTGGACTTTTTTTATGCGATATTTTGGGTCTCTTAATCTGGCAAATGGTACTTACTTTGCTTTGCAATGATCCTGTTTTATAATCGAAAGAAGGGAGGTTAAATACACTTACTTAAAGGTGACATGTTTTGTCCTTTGGTCTTTTAAGTAGCCAGTTGTAGTAAGTTCACTGTTCACCATTATTCTTATCATCATTATTATTATTATAATTATTATCATTATTATTATTATTTTTATTATCATCATCATCATCATCATCATCATCGTCATCATCATTATACTGATCTAACGATTTCGAAATGTGATTATCTGCAAAGTAATAAAAGTAAGCGGAATTGGTACATTTTAGTTTCTTTTTTACATTGAATGAGTAAATATATCTTTAGATATTTTGTCTACGGAAAACATCAACATGCATTACTTTTCTTGTAATATATTAGGGGCAAAAAAACAATTCAGGATAAGAAATAGCGAAATTTAAAGTCTAAAAGTTAATGAATTATTGTAATAATTATCTGAAGGAAACATTATTAACATTCTTTTCAGCATAAAGTGCATTTTATTCTCAGTTATGGAAGAATCTTCAATATTGAAATAAAAAGTTTTCATTTCTTAAACGCATTGAACTTCTACCAGAACGTCTTTAAGAGACATTCATTTATAATAAAAAGTGACATTTCAATGTATTATTTTTTGCCTTCAAATTCCAAAAGGCAGACATAGTTCTGTCGTAAACTTTAGTCGCCATTTCCTTCTCAAATTTGATTGTCCCCATAAACTTCACAGACATCCTTGCACGTTCATTTAATATAACATTTTGGGTTCATATTGTCTGTTCATTCCAATGGCTGCGTTAGGTATCAACATATACACATCTAACAGTTTTAGATAACGCGCGAAGAAGTACTTATATCTTACCATTAAATTTACAATTTGTTTATGCAATTCACCACTATATAATCAGCAACAACGATATATCAAAATAGCCCATGCATGACAGATATGTTATTGTTATCTGAATTGTTGCTTACATATACGTTTGTTGTTGTTTTAACTTGCTATTTATTTATTTTTATTTTATTTTGTTTACAAAATAAATATTTAAATTAATGTTAAATTATTCACACAAAGCTCGACAAGCATGTAATTTGAACTCATTAAAACAATTTGCTAATACAATCACAATTATTATATTACACTTGTGTATCATTTAAAAAAAAATAAAAAATAAAGAAACATGCAAACATGCTATTTTGTTTTGCAGCAATAAATAAATGAAATTTTCGAGTATATTACTTGACGTTTGATCAAGAGGAGGTATCAAATCAGATGTTCTTCACAAAGAAATCCTTTCTAATACGAGCCCTGTAAGTGTTTATTCTAATTGCAGATTGGTTCATTAAAGGGATACTCAGCAAGTTAATGACGAAAATATAGAAATAATCTTATGCACTCAAATCACGCTAAACTGACATATTTTAAAATCCTTACATGAATTTTTGTATAAATTCTATATATTTTTGGTTTGAAGCGTTAATATATCTATATATGTATTGAACGAAATTTAGACGCCGACAGAATCACCGAGTAGATTTAAAACAAGTTATGTGATTTGAACAAAGCCTGGAATTTACAATAACAGATAATGTAGATGCTGTATGATTGAAACAAGTCTAAGCCATTCATTTGACATGTTCTTTAATATTTCCAGAGTTTACTGTGACAACTATTGATAAAATAATGCTCTAACCTGACCCACGCGGTTCAAGTTAGGAAAAGGCCATTTTATTTAAAAGGAGAAAAGGTTTGTTCCTGTTACTGCCTAGTGTATTCATTTTTAGGACATTTACAGAATAATGAATGAAAAAGTCAAAACGAAGAAATGAAAATTTTGTCTGTGTCCCCTAAATACAGTAATAACCGGCAATAACAGCTGCTACAGCACCCCTCAGATTTAAACTATAATAAACAAATAACACTAAATTGCTAAATCCATGTCTCTCTTTTGAAGTTAAAAATTGGAGAAAAAAACAAAAAATAGTATTTAGGGACGTAAGATAATATAATGAAACATATAACATGTTCTTATCTCTAAACGCAGACTTCAAAAAACATTCTTGTTTATCTAAATGATAAATTTTGAACAGCATCATATAATGATCATCTTCAAAGCATGCGTTTCTTTTAAGTGGCATTATCTATATTGAAAGTTAGACAGATATATGTAAACGTTTACAGATACATTTTTAGCAAGCTACTTAAAACACCAAGCTTAATTGCATTGCAATGATTTATTAAATACAATAACAAACTTAAACCAAGTATCTTTTAAAAATAATGTTCTTTAAGGTGTGTCTTCAATAACATATATAGGAGTGCAGAGTATCGAACTGGAAGTAAAACAATTATTGTTAATAAACAACCCCTGTTAATTTTATACATTACACTTCATTCTTAAAACTAACAGAATATGCAGTTTTAAAAATATTGTGAATTATCATCTGAATCCCTAAACACAATCAGTAATTTGCCGAGCATATACGGCTTAACCTGATAGTTTTGATGACATCACGTTTGCTTAAAATAAACGTTTGATGTAACAAACATCAAATAAAACTGGATACCTGTCTTATATCCCTATTGTCTAAACCATTGACACAAAGATGAAATAAAACTTCAAGTTGTTTTATTTCGTTTAAACAACACTTTTCAAATCATTGCTTTAAAGATTAGTTTTCCAGCCATTAGAGGTTGATAGAAAACACTTAACAACGTTATGATATATTTTCAGTGACTAAATGTACAGTAACTAAAACAACATAAGATACTTACTTTGATATGTCAATAGATTGTGTGTCACTAGTGTTATTATCTCAACTTCTCTGATTTCATTTTTTAAATATTCTGAAGCGATGTCAAGCATTTAAGTTACGATGCATATGGCAAGTGAAATGTAGGACAAGGGAAACTATGTTGATGAAATTTATTTCACAATTGGTTTATATTAGAGGGAAATTTTGCAATCAGATTCTATTGAACCCTTTTGAATTTTCTGAGATAAACAATACAACTTGCAACTTTTTTATGTGATACTGACGGATTGCTTGTTTAGATGTGCAAACACATATTGAGTATTCAACTACACTTGACAGCTTAAATGATACAATGATAAAAGATATACTACAACAAATTTGAACTGTTTCCAGAGTCTATTAAGCTCTCCGAAATTTGTAAGGCAATTTAAGCTGCTTGTGGTAAAACCATATTACTCAACGATTGTCAGAAATCAATTTTTGGTCGCAATCCCGCACTTTCAAAAAAAG